>NC_135338.1:20278077-20282288 GCF_023851605.1 Tamandua tetradactyla
AAAAGTTTGTCAATTTCATCTGGGTTATCTAATTTATTGGCATACAGTTGTTCATGGTATCCTCTTATTGTCCTTTTTATTTCAGTGGGGTCAGTAGTAATGTCTCCGTTTTCATTCCTGATTTTCCTTATTTTGTATCCTTCCTCTTTTTTTCTTTGTCAGTCTAGCTAAAGGTTTGTCCTTTTCAAAGAACCAACTTTTGCTTTTGTTGATTCTCTCCATTGTTGTTTGCTTTCTATTTCATTTATTTTCACTCTGATCTTTGTTATTTCTTACTTTCTGCTCACATTGGGTTTGGTTTGCTCTTCTTTTTCTACTTCTTCCAGTTTTGAGATCAGGTCTCTGATTTAAAGTCTTTCTTCATTTTTAATGTATGCTTTAGAGCTATAAAATGCTCTTTTAGCACTACTTTCTCTGCATCTCATAAGTTTTGATATGTTTATTTTCATTTTCATTAGCCCAATATATTTCCTAATTTTGCTTCTGTTTTATTCTTTAACCCATTGATAAAGGGTATGTTGTTTAATTTCTGCATATTTGTGAATCTTCCATTTCTCCTTTTATTTCTGATTTCATTCCATTGTGGTCGGAGGATATGCATTGTATGATTTCAGTATTTTTGAATTTATTGAGACTTGCTTTGTGTCACAATATAAGGTCTGTCCTGGAGAATGATATGTGTGCACTTGAGAAGAATAGTGTATTCGTTTTTTGGTTGGGTACAGTGTTCTGTATATGTCTGTTAGGTCTAGTCAGTTTAGTGTATTCTTCAAGTCCTTTATTTCTTTATTGATCTTCTGATTGATTTTCTGAGTAGAGATTCAATCCATTATTGAGAGTCATGTGTTAAAGACTCTTACTGTTACTGTAGAGCTGTCGTTTTCTGCCTTCAAATGTGCCCATATTTGCTGCATATATTTGGGAGCTCTGCTATTAGATGCATATGTATTTATAATTGTTACATTTTCTAGTTGACTTGTCCTCCTTATCAGTATATAATGACTATCTTATCTTTGTCACTCATAACTTTTTTTTGTATTTTTATTGAGATATCTTCAGTCCATCCAAAGTATACAATCAGTGGTTCACAATATAATCACATAATTGTGTATTTATCACCATATTCATTTTTAGAAAATTTGTATCATGCCAGAAAAAGAAATAAAAAGAAAGAGAAAAATTCATACATCCCGTACTCTTGATCACTTCCTTTTATTGACCCCTAGTATTTCAGTCTACCCATTTTTCCCCGCCCCTTAGCTCCCCTATTATTTATTGATTTTTTGTCCTTATTTTTTTACTTATCTGTCCATATGCTGTAAAAACGGTATGTTACCCACAGGTTTTCACTATCACACGGTTCCATTGTAAAAGCTACATAGTTATACAGTCATTTTTAAGAATCAAGGCTACTGGAATATATCTCAACAGTTTCAGGTACTTCCTTCTAGCCACTCTAATACACCATAAACTAAAAAGGAATATCTATATAATGCATAAGAATATATAATCCATAAGAATAACCTCCAGGATAATGTATTGAATCTGTTTGAAATCTCTTAGCCACTGAAATCTTACTTTGTCTCATTACTTTCTCCCCCCTTTTGGTCCAGAAGGCTTTCTCGATCTCACGATGCCACTTCCTGGCTCATTCCCTGGAGTCACGTCCCACATTGCCAGGGAGATTTACAACCCTGGGAATCATCTCCCACATAGTGAGAAGGGCTATGAGTTCACCTGCCGAGTGGGCTTAGAGAGAGAGGCCACATCTGAGCAACAAAAGACTTTTTCTGGGGGGTAACTCTTGGGCATAATTCTAAGTAGATTTTTTGCAGGAATAAGTTTCATAGGGGCAAGCCCCAAGATCAAGAGCTCAGCCTTTTGAATTGGTTGTCCCCACTGCTTGCAAGAATATCAAGAGTTCCCCACATGGGAAGTCTTAATATTTCCTCCTTTCTCCTCAGTTTCCCATGTGACTTTTTTTTAATTCTCTGGGATACATCGGGACATCACAATAGCCTGTACAAACCAGCATGTAAGTTAAATCGTACAACCTATAATGAAATCATGTACCAAAATAAGGATCTCTTCCTTTGTTCTCACACAGGAATTGAAGTTTTAAAATATAGACGTTATCATCCTTTACCCTGTTTTCTGATTTACCGTGGTCCTATCCAGATCAGCTTCATTCATATCTGTAGTTGAAGTCTGATCACTTTTTCAACTTTTTTAGTGGTTGCTGTAGGAGGTAATGCTCACTTTCATGGCTTCAGAGCTCTAACTCTGAGTTTCAGGTGTCACATAAATACCTGAAGTTTGAGAGAATGACCAGATCATACACAGATAGTTCAGTATCTCAGAGTTTAGAAAAAACAGTTACAACTCCAGAATAGAGTGTCTGTTCCTCATAACTGTTTTTTACTTAAAGTGTATTTTATCCAATGTTAGTTACACCCACAAGCTCTTTTTTAGTTCTTACCTGCATGAAATCTTTTTTTCCATCTTTTCATCATCAACCTACTCTACTTTGACTTTAAAGAGAGTCTGTTGCAGACAGCATCTTATTGGGTCATGCATTTTTTAAAATCCATTCTGCCAATCTTTTCACTGTAGCATTTAATCCATTTACTTCTTAAATCACTATTGTTAATGCAGGTCTGTCTTCTGCCATTTTGCTATTTTGCCTTTGTAAGTCTTAAACCTTTTGTGTTCCTTGCTACCATTAAAGCCTACTTTAAAAAATACTTATACTAATAAAAAAACATTACAAACATTCTTAACATACAAATATTACATACATGGTATACAATTAGTGGCTCACAATTTCATCACATAGTTATATATTCATCACCAAGATCTTTTTTTTAAACATTTATATCACTCCAGAAAAAGTAAGAAAAGAAAAAAAGAAAAACTCATAAATATATACCCCTTACCCCACTGGAGGCTGTGTGCATGCGTGGGTATAGGAGTGCCATAACTGATGTTCCCAGAGCTGCGGGGTGTGATTGTGGGCCATGCGCATGTGTGGTTCTAGGAGTGCCATAAGCTGGTGTCCCCAGAGCTGAGGGGCATGATGGGGCTGAGCGCATGCCTGTGTCTAGGAGTCCTTTAAATTGATGCACAGAGCTTGGGGCTGGTGGGCTGAAGCTGTGCGACACTGTGATTAGGGAGGGGGTGAGCAGGTGTAGCCTGGGTATGGAGGTAAGCGCCTGCATCCTTTATGCCTTGTCAGTTGCCTGCTGGGAGGGACAGGTAGGGCTCAGGAGGGATGCAGAAAAGGTGGGTTGGGCTGCACTTGGGGTGGGGGTGTGAGGTGGGTACGCGCGCTGGGGCTTGGTGGGACAGGGGTGCTTGGAGTTCAGGGAGTGGCAGGGGGTGACAGGATTCAGGTGCTTGGGGTGTGGGGTGAGTCATGGGTCACAGGGCTGCACTGGTGAGGGTAGCATGTTTAAGGAACACGGCTTAGCTTACTTCCTAGTCTCCATCTCCTCGTCCATGCACTCTGGTGCCTGGAACCCTTGTGGAATCTTATATATTGTCCTAGGTGTTCTTTAGGATTGGCTGGAATGGTCCCAGTTGGGGGTTGGCAGGTTATGATAGGAAGCAAGGTCTACTTGAAGCTTGCATAAGAACAACCTCCAGAGTAGCGTCTGGGCTCTATATGAACTCTCTCTGCCACTGATTCTTTATTAGTTACAATTTTTTTCTCCCTTTTGGTCAGGATGGAATTGTTGATCCCACGTCGACAGGGAGACTTTCACCCCTGGATGTCATGTCCCCTGTAGGGGGGAGGACAATGATTTCACTTGCAAAGTTGAGCTTAGAGAGACTGAGGCCACATCTGAGCAACAACAGAGGTCCTTCAGAAGTAACTCTTAGGCGTGCCTATAGGTAGTCTAAGCTTCTTCGCTACCTACATAAGCTTCACAAGAGTAAGCCTCATGATCGAGGGCTTGGCGTATTGATTTGGGTGTCTCTGAAGTTTGACATTGTATCGGGATTCCCTGATGGTAAGTTTAATAGTTCCATATTCTTTCTCCCCTCCCTCAGGGGACTTTGCCAGGGATACCGGTTTATGATAGAATGACTGTTTTCTACAGTTCAACTAAACTGAGTAAACTTTTTTGAGCTCCTGATTATGCTTCACATAGTATTTGAATCACAGTATTTGAAGATAAAATATTAAAGAGCAGAATCGGGTTATCTGG
>NC_135338.1:20282388-20359386 GCF_023851605.1 Tamandua tetradactyla
GGGCAAAGGGTATGGTATGTATACGAGTTTTTTCTATTTATTTCTTTTTCTGGAGTGATGTAAATGTTCTGAGAAATGATCATGGTGATGAATATACAACTATGTGATGATATCGTGAGCCACTGATTGCACACCATATATGGACTGCATGTGTGTGAAGATTTGTCAATAAAAATATTTTTTAAAAAATCTATTCTAGTGACCTTCCCCTGATTCTTTTTTATATTTAATCTCATTTGGGTCTTCAGGTTTCACTGGAGGCTGATATGGGGATGAAAGTTATAATACAAATGAGGGATACAACTTCTAATTTCCTACCATGTATTTGAGAATTTCAACATAAAGTTACAGGCTTACCAAATATACATTATGAGATATACAGACTTCTGGTCTTTCAAAATTGTTCATGTAATTTTCTGCTAACAACCACTGCATCCTCATTATATCCTAAAGGTTGAACTCTGGAGTCAAAATATTGTAGATTAAATGATAGGCTGTTCTAGCTGCATCCCCAAAACCTACACATATAAATCTGATTTTATGATTAATCAAGCCTCCTTAATTTCTTGCTCTCTATCTCTCACCTTCTGACGATCAACTATTCAGTTCATGGAAAGACAGGCAAGGAACAGAAAACAAATATAAAGCACACTAATCAATTAAAAGCAATTACTATGATATTTTGTTAAATTATAAGCTAATTTAAAGAGAAGTTTTATCATTTACCTGATCAATGAAAATTAAGCGCCTACTTAATCAAAATTAACTGAGTTTATTTAATGTCTGTTTCCAATTATATTGTCAATTGGAACTTGTACGAGATTGCCACAGAGGCAACTCTTACATTTAGATATTACCAGTGAGTAGGAAAAGGGTCTTTATTTGACTTACAAAACAACCAGTTTTGGACCAAGGTTTCCCAGACTTGATGCCACTGCTATTTGGAGCTGGACCCTTCTTTGCTGTTGGACCTGTCCTGTGTACTACAGGATGTATAGCAGCATCCCTGGCCTCTACCCACCAGATGCCATTAGCATCTCACCAGCTGTGACAACCAAAAATGTCTCCGTACATTCCCAAAGGAAAATTGACCTCAGTTGAGAACCACTGATTTAGACCAATAAGAGTTCCTGATTTTCTACTTTCCTACTTTCACCCAGAACTGTGTATACACCAGATACATGAAAAGGCTGAAGCCCATCCCTAATGTCATGCTTTGAAGAACTATTCTTATCTTGTTTAATCCTCATGTTTTTAACATTTCTGAGTCAGTGATATTACTCTGATAACCCTTTATTCTATTCATTAACTTGCCATCTTTTTGCTAGATATAATTATGATCAGAAATATATTTTAAAAATATAATTTTAAATTATAGAAAACATGATTCCTAATGAAACATAAGAAGTCATAAAACATAGACTGTTATTTCATTTTAATTTACCCATAGAGTATAACGTTTTACTGTTATGAAGAAAGTTTTAGAAAGTAATAAACTGTTATTATGGCTGGAATACATCATGTTAAGAACTGGAAAAATATATTTATGTTCTAAGGAAATTAAAATACATGTGGGAAAATATTTCTTTTAATCTCTCTTTCCAAAATAAAAATTTTTGACACGGAAAAAAAAAGAAAAAATCTTCACATCCCTAGCCTCAGTAATCTTTTAGGCACTGGGAAAAAAAAGTTTTTTTTTAATAAAACTCCCTATCTTCAAAAAACTGGACATATGGAGGACAAAGACAGGAATGCAACCGTGTAGATAATGAGTAAGAGCTAAAATCACTAGTATGAATTAAGTCCCACGGTTTAAAACAAAAACAAAGAAATCAGATGACTTTACAAAAAAGAATGGAATAACCAGAATACAATCTATTTTAAACCATTAATATATAGGGTAGAGTAGAGAAATCCAGACCAGGGATAAGATGCAATGCCCAATGAGAAGTCATCACAATGGAAGAAGCATTACACAGGGAGGACCTAAACTAGAAAAATAACTGGAAATCGGGAAAAGGAGAGACATTACAACTTGGCAAGGAATTAGATGTGTAAAATCAGGAAAAATAAATGATTAACAAAATTTCAGGCTCAGGCAACTGGGTAGGTTAAAGTGCCATTAACTGACAGTAAAAAGAGAAAGCCAAGGTTTGTGTTACTGTTTTGAGTCTAATGCCATCATCATTCCTATTACATCTCACTCAGAATCAAGGTCTGTCAACTTGCACTATCTTTTCTTCTCAATACATCTATCTCTAATCCAAACAGTTTCCTCTCTCCCACCTCTCCACAGGAATCTTTGCAGCATTATCAGTCAAATCCACTCACAGTAGTGTATATACACTACTTAAAAATCTCTGTTGATAATTAACATTATATGTTAGTATTGTACGTTAAATAAATGGCTAGCAATTAACTCAATTTGAAAACAATATTTCATGAAGTTTTCAAATATTTTATCATTAAACTAATTTCAAGTCTTACCTCTGTCCACAAAGAAGTTCCTCATCCTAAGGACTCCTCTTGTCTCAAAGACATGAGAAAAGTTAAGACATCAGAAAGTGACACTTTCTCCTGGGGGACAAGTTTTTAAAAATTATTCATTTAAAACATTTTAACTGAAGAAAATAGTCACTGTGAAAACAGTATCATTAACTCAAAAGAAAGTTACATTTTAAAAGAAAATTTAAAACGGACATATTGATTGCACACAGCCAATATATTATATAAATTGAAAGACTTTTTTTATAAATCTGTTTTCCTTAAAATCAAAAGTTACTATCTCAGAAGCAATATGGTTGACAATCTTAAAAAGAAAAAAAAGATAACATTCCATAAGAAAAATTATTTTAAATAAAAAAAGGGATTATTACTTTTCAGTTCACAAAAACAACCTGTCTTTTCATCCCCCTAACATGTGCTTCTTGGATTAAGATAGCCTATTGTAGGTCTGAAGTTGGTAAACTATGGCTCTCGAGCCAAAACCACTCAAGGACCGTTTTTTGTAAGTGTTACTGGAACATACAGGTCCATTCAAACTGTCTATGGATGCTTTTAGCTACAAAGGAAGAGTTTGTAGCTAAACTACAAGGGAGGTTATTAGGAGAAACCGTATGTTCTGCAAAGCCTAAAATATTTACTATCTGACCCTTTACAGAAAGTTTGCTGACCCTTGCCCTAAGCAATAGTATTACTGGGGCTCTGTAAAAGCACAGCATAAAGATAGTATGACTTCTTGGGATGTCAACTTGTTGGAAGATAAATTTTACTCCAGAATTTTTTTTCATTATTATAATGAAGAATACCAATGTGTATGAATTTACAGATAAAAGAAGAAATTTCCCACTATGTCTGTAACCTTCCCATATAAATCTGCTCTACCATTTACCTATGAAACATGGTGAAAATGTTTGAGAAGTGCTATCAGGGGAACACTTTCAAAGTAGGTACGAGAGAAAAATGAAACAAAACATATTATTGTTCTTTTGCCTTCACAGTGACATTAACTAAAAGCAGGAGGACAAACAGGGGCTAAGTCCTCTTTTGACTCTACAGCAACCCTTAAGAATCGGAGAATAAGTTAAAAGAGGATTCAAAAGTTACAAAATCCTCCAGCAAGGCCTTAATTTCCATTTTATACCCACTTGCCAATTTTTATACTCACATTCGCAGGGATTCCCAAGACTACCACCAGGTCATTCGCTAGGATGACTCACAGGATCCAGCCTATAGCTGTACTCATAGGTAAGATTTATTACGGCAAAAGGATACAGAGCAAAATGAGCAAAGGAAAAAGACATATGGGGCAAAGTGAGGAGAAAACCAAGTATAAGCTTCCTTGCCCAGTGAAGTCACACTTAATTCCCAGTAATAAGCTCTGAGAAAACTTAGGAAGTGCTATCAGGGGAGCTCATTAGAGAATCAGAGCCTAGGGTTTGTACTGGGGGCTGTCATAGAAATCCCCTTCCCAGCATGTACCAAAATTTCAGACTCCCCAGAAGAAAGCAGGTATTTGGCATAAACCACATTGTCTGTATCACCACCTTAGGCACAGTGAGCCCCTCTTAGTCAGGATGGTAGAAACCTCCCTAAAATCCAAGCTCCCAAACTCAACCAGGGGCCAGCCTTACAAGAAGACCTTTCTAACCATAGCAGTCACACACCTGTAATCTTTACCCCTTCATGCACAATTACTAAGAAAGACTTGTAGACAGAAAGCCACTGTCAGTAGAATTTCAAAGATATTTTCTAATAAGGCCTCTAAGACAACTCAATTTTAATATGGAACATACTTCTTTTAAAATTAAAAAGATTTTATTTGAAGAAATTGGAAATTTCTTCCAATTTTCATTTAAAGCTGGAACTTTAGGTTTCTAAATCCTTTCTGATCAATATCATTGTATTATCTTTAGTTTTCTACATGTGAATATAATAAAAATTTAACTAACCTTATTTAAAGTGGTCAAAATCCAATAGCATGTGTTGTGAAACATATTTAAATTCATAATTCATGAAACAAAATAGGCCAACTCTATATTAAATTTTTCCAATATAAAAATTAAGAGCTCACAAATCTCAGTGCCAATAACTAAAAACACTGATTGCACATTAAAGCTGAGGGAAAAACAAAATGGACCAATGGAGAGTAATGGCAAATAACCACATGCGACACAGGCAGCATAAATTACCTGAGAGCAAGAAGCCCTTCTATACCCCGGGCTTTACATCTTGGGATATTTGCCAAGCCTTAGATGAAAACAAAATGGGAATAGCACACCAATGTCTACTTGTCATCTTCTGAATAAATTTTAATAGGAAACTACCTGAAAGAAAAAGTTTAAAAATATTGTTGCCAAAAAGTACATGAAAAGATGCTCAATATCATTAGTCATTAAAGAAGCATAAATCAAAACCACAAATATCACTTCACACCCATAAGGATGGCAATAATAAAAAAGACAGGCAACAACAAATGTTGACAAGGATGTGCTACTGGAAATGTAAAATGGTGCAGATGCTTTGGAAAACAGGTTTGAAGTTCTTCAAAAAGTTACTTCTAGGTATATATCCAAAATAATTGAAAACATGTCCATATAAAATCTTACACACAAATATTCATAGCTGCATTATGCATAACAGCCAAAAGTTGAAAATAACCCAATATATATCAACTTATGAATGGATGTACAAAATGTGGTGTATCGAAACAATGGAATAGTATTCAGTCATAAAAACGAATGAAATACTTACACATGTTTTAACATGGATGAGCCTTGAAACATGATGTTAAGTGATGGCACAAAAGGCCACAAATTGTATAATTTCATTTATATGAAATGTTCAGAGTAGGCAAATCTATAAAGACAGAAAATAGATAAGTGGCTACCAGGGGCAAGGGGAAATGGAAAGGGACTAATGGGTATGGGTATTTTTAGGGGGTGAAGAAACTAGTTTGGAATTAGTGGTGATGGTTGTACAACTTTGTGAATATACTAAAACCACTGAATTAAACACTTTAAAGGGGGTGAGTTTTATGGTATGTAAACTACATCTCAAAAAAGTTGTTGCAAAACAGATCAATATTATTTCAATTTCATTCCTATTTAGTAAGGTAAGTATTCTATTATATTGCAAAATGTATTTTTTAAATGTTCAAGTAAATGTGAAATTTTTAACTGTTAGAAGACATTCTTCCATTTAAGAGATATTAAGGAAATAGAGGATAGGAAAGCTCGATGGTAAGTGAGTGGTCTTTGGTATCTGCAGAGTAACATCAGCTCTTCCCCACTGGTTGTTTCTTAACTCCGTGGATTCAATCGCTATAATTCATTTTTCTATTTCAAGATGCAAAAGGATGGTACTTCATTCTGCATTCCCTGCTACTACATGATTTACTAAGGACCTTCAGGTCATGAAATGAGCAAAAACACCTGCCTATTTTCTCAGATCATCTCTGCAGAATGAGTTTTAAGAACTCCTCAGAAGCTTTTATATCTGCCAAAGTACTCCACACAAAACTAGATATACAGACACTATCCACAGGAAATTGTGACTGAAAAAAATTACAAAGTAAAAACTGTTATCTCTTTTCTTTGTGAACTAATTAAGTTCACTAAATTCCATCCTTTATCTTATACAGTATTCATGTCATATGGAAGACAGCAATGAGTAGACTGCCACATTATTCATTCATTCATTCAACACATTTATCAAGCGTTTATTATGTGCCTGGCACTGAGCCACAAACACCAGGTACTCAAATTCTAGGAAGTACTGACCACTATTATTTCAGTCACGTTGTACTACTGACATGAGACATACAGCATGGTTGACAAATTAATCCTCACACTGCTGGGTCCCAGAAGTTTAAACTTCTGAATTCTAGCAAACTAAGGAATGGCTCCAACAGTTAAATTATCTTCTCCATTAACTAATTTTTTTAAAAAGTAATCAAAACACTTCCGGAGAAGATGGCGGCTTAGTAAGACGCGCGGGTCTTAGTTCCTCCTCCAGAAAAGCAACTAAAGAAAGAGAAACAATACGAAACAGCTCCCGGAGTCACGACAGAGACCAAAAAGACAGCGTACCCCACTCTGGAACAGCTGAACGGGCAGGGAGAATCTGCTGCGGTGAGATACCCAAGGGGCGCGCGGTTTCCCGGCCGGGGCGGCTGGCGACTGGGGTCCCCTCCACGCACGTGGCTCCCCGGTCTGACTGGGAACATTGGATAGCGGGGCCCTCCCGTCACGCTTGGCGTTTCGGGCCAGCTGGGCAATTGGGACCGGCACTCTCCCAAGCCGCGGCGGCCAGCGACCCCCACCTCCACGCGCGGTTTCCCGGGCTGACTGCCGTGCAGACAGACGAGCGCCACGAGCGCCACCTACTGGGCAGGAAAAGAAAAACAGAGCCCAGAGATTTCACAGAAAAAGCTTTCAACCAGCTGGGTCCCACACCCAGGGAAATCTGATCAAATGCCCAGACACCAGCAGAAAATAATGGATGACGCTCGGAAAATTGAAGATATGGCCCAGTCAAAGGAACAAACCAACAGTTCAAATGAGATACAGGAGCTGAGACAACTAATGCTGAATATACGAACAGAAATGGAAAAACTCTTCAAAAACCAAATCAATAAATTGAGGGAGGACATGAAGAAGACATGGGCTGAACAAAAAGAAGAAATAGAAAATCTGAAAAAACAAATCACAGAACTTATGGGAGTGAAGGACAAAGAAGAAAAAATGGAAAAAACAATGGATACCTACAATGGTAGATCTAAAGAGACAGAAGCTACAATTAGTGAACTGGAGGATGGAACATCTGAATCCCAAAAAGAAACAGAAACTATAGGGAAAAGAATGGAAAAACTTGAGCAGGGGATCAGGGAACTGAATGACAATATGAAGCGCACAAATATACGTGTTGTGGGTGTCCCAGAAGGAGAAGAGAAGGGAAAAGGAGGAGAAAAACTAATGGAAGAAATTATCACTGAAAATTTCCCAACTCTTATGAAAGACCTAAATTTGCAGATCCAAGAAGTGCAGCGCACCCCAAAGAGATTAGACCCAAATAGGCATTCTCCAAGACACTTACTAGTTAGAATGTCAGAGGTCAAAGAGAAAGAGAGGATCTTGAAAGCAGCAAGAGAAAAACAATCTGTCACATACAAGGGAAACCCAATAAGACTATGTGTAGATTTCTCAGCAGAAACCATGGAAGCTAGAAGACAGTGGGATGATATATTTAAATTACTAAAAGAGAAAAACTGCCAACCAAGACTCCTATATCCAGCAAAATTGTCCTTCAAAAATGAAGGAGAAATTAAAACATTTATAGACAAAAAGTCACTGAGAGAATTTGTGACCAAGAGACCAGCTCTGCAAGAAATACTAAAGGGAGCACTAGAGTCAGATACGAAAAGACAGAAGAGAGAGGTATGGAGTAAAGTGTAGAAAGAAGGAAAATCAGATATGATATATATAATACAAAAGCCAAAATGGTAGAGGAAAATATTATCCAAACAGTGATAATACTAAAAGTTAATGGACTGAATTTCGCAATCAAAAGACATAGAATGGCAGAATGGATTATGACCCAGCAATACCACTGCTAGGTATCTACTCAAGGGACTTAAGGGCAAAGACACAGACGGACATTTGCACACCAGTGTTTATAGCAGCATTATCTACAATTGCAAAGAGATGGAAACAGCCAAAATGTTCATCAACAGACGAGTGGCTAAACAAACTGTGGCATATACCTACGATGGAATATTATGTAGCTTTAAGACAGACTAAACTTATGAAGCATGTAATAACATGGATGGACCTAGAGAACATTATGCTGAGTAAGTCTAGCCCAAAACTAAAGGACAAATACTGTAAGGTCCCACTGATGTGAACCGACATTTGAGAATCAGCTTGGAATATATCATTGGTAACAGAGACCAGCAGGAGTTAGAAACAGGGTAAGATAATGGGCAATTGGAGCTGAAGGGATACAGACTATGCAACAGGACTAGATACAAAAACTCAAAAATGGACAGCACAATAATACCTAGGTGTAATGTAACTAGGTTGGAACACTGAATGAAGCTGCACCTGAAATATGGTTTTTTGTTTGTTTGTTTGTGTGTTTGTATCTTTTGTTTTTGTTTTTTTCTTTTTCCTTTTTATATATATATATTATTAGTATTATTATTTTAATTCTCTTCTCTATATTAACATTCTATATCTTTTTCTGCTGTTTTGCTAGTTCTTTTCCTAAATCGATGCAAATGTACTAAGAAATGATGATCATACATCTATGTGATGATACTAAGAATTACTGAGTGCATTTGTAGAATGGAATGATTTCTAAATGTTGTGTTAATTTCTTTTCTTTTCTTTGATTAATAAAAAAATTAAAAAAAAAAGTAATCAAAACAATTTTATAAAAATTTTGAAGTCATGATATATGAGCCATCTTTTACTTCTGAACAGATATTACCAGTTGGTCATCTTGTCATACTACCTGCAGAATAAATACCAAAAAAAAAAAAAGGAAAATTGCATACCCAGGATCACTTCACAAGTCATAAAGGCAGCCATGAGAAAAACATTTAGAAATTCAAGTCCTCCTGCTGGTCAGCAAACAAAATAACACGGCTTCTGTACTTCATGCACCAACTTAGTATACTTCATCAAAAATAAAAATAAATCCCCAATCTGACAAAGTAGGATATTTCTAGGACACAGCTTACATAAAATAAGTAAATTTTTCTTTTTTATCTTTCAAAGTCAATATCTATAAAAGGACAACTTTAGCAAGCAAAGATCATCAGATCTTTACCAGGGCAAACACGCTATTTTCAATTTTTTCCTAAACCCTAGGTTTTCTCTCAATAACCTAGTTTATTAGTTTTTGAAATTTACTAGCATTAGAAAAGATAGTTAACTACAACACACATTTCAAAACTAATTTCATGCTACTCACTCCAATATTGGCAATATATACAATGACAAAAGTATATATTCAATTATAGTGGAAACCTAAATAATTATGACAAAATTTACATATCCTGGAAAAAAGAAACTTTTTAAATTAATATTGATTATAACTGTCTTAAGATGGTGCCTATAACCAATATACTAAAAATAAAATTTTTAAAGCTAATATATATATATTTAAATAACTCTTTATTGACACATACTCCTTATTTCTTCTGGAAGAAGAGGAGTATAAGTGACTAAAAACTTCTGTAATTTCAATCCCAATGGCAAACCACTTCGTATTAGCTGGCTTGGGGACCTGTAACAAAGAGAGAAAAAACAAGTATTTTAAATCTATCTACAAATAAGGATGCTGAAATAGGTCTAAATGGGATAAGGCCCAAGTCTTTTCAATAATAAAACATACCAGACAATTTTGCTTTTCTGAACCTGGATTTTATTTTTCAATAAAATTTTGAAGAACCTCTGCTTACAGAAATATGAGGATCTTCTAAAAGAATGGACATGGGTTAACAAGCTACTCTATTATGCAGATACTTATTTCCTATTTTTATGATATTTACCCCCACATTTACACATAAATAAATCTTGCTAAATAGTATCATTTAAAAAATAACCTAAAAATGATCATTTTAAATTATAGTTTATTGTTTTCAACATATAATTTAGTAACTTTAAATCTTTAAGTCTAAAATAAAAGAAACAGCATTCATGACACACACATATATTAGTAATAACTTTTCTGAGTGCATGTAATATCTACTAAAGTCATTTTTTCTGCTGTTTGTCTTCTGTCAAGAACATTATGTAGTATGGTAGTGTTTATATACACTAGCAATGAACAAGCTGAGGGGGAAATCAAGAAACGAATTCCATTTACAACTGCAACTAAAAGAATAAAATACTTAGGAATAAATTTAACTAAAGAGACAAAAGACCTACATAAAGAAAACTACAAAAAACTGTTAAAAGAAATCACAGAAGACCTAAATAGATGGAAGGGCATACTGTGTTCATGGATTGGAAGACTAAATATAGTTAAGATGTCAATTCTACCTAAATTGATTTACAGATTCAATGCAATACCAATCAAAATCCCAACAACTTATTTTTCAAAAATAGAAAAACCAATAAGCAAATTTATCTGGAAGGGCAGGGTGCCCCAAATTGCAAAAAACATCTTGAGGAAAAAAAATAAAGCTGGAGGTCTCATGCTGCTGGACTTTAAAGCATATTATGAAGCCACAGTGGTCAAAACAGCATGATATTGGCATAAAGATAGATATATCGATCAATGGAATCGAATAGAGTGCTCAGATATAGACCCTCTCATCTATGGACATTTGATCTTTGATAAGGCAGTCAAGCCAACTCACCTGGGACAGAACAGTCTCTTCAATAAATGCTGTCTAGAGAACTGGATATCCATGTGCAAAAGAACAAAAGAGGACCCGTATCTCACACCCTATACAAAAGTTAACTCAAAATGGATCAAAGATCTAAACATTAGGTCTAAGACCATAAAACAGTTAGAGGAAAATGTAGGGAGATATCTTATGAATCTTACAACTAAAGCAAGAGCACTGAAGAGAGAAATAAATAAATGGGAGCTCCTCAAAATTAAACACTTTTGTGCATCAAAGAACTTCATCAAGAAAGTAGAAAGACAGCCTACACAATGGGAGACAATATTTGGAAACGACATATCAGATAAAGGTCTAGTATCCAGAATTTATAAAGAGATTGTTCAACTCAACAACAAAAAGAAAGCCAACCCAATTACAAAATGGGAAAAAGACTTGAACAGACACCTACCAGAAGAAGAAATACGGATGGCCAAGAGGCACATGAAGAGATGCTCAATGTCCCTGGCCATTAGAGAAATGCAAATCAAAACCACAATGAGATATCATCTCACACCCACCAGAATGGCCATTATCAGCGGAGCGGAAAATGACAAGTGCTGGAGAGGATGCGGAGAAAGAGGCACACTTGTCCACTGTTGGTGGGAATGTCAAAGGGTGCAACCACTGTGGAAGGCAGTTTGGCGGTTCCTCAAAAAGCTGAATATAGAATTGCCATATGACCCAGCAATACCATTGCTAGGTATCTACTCAAAGGACTTAAGGGCAAAGACACAAACGGACATTTGCACACCAATGTTTATAGCAGCGTTATTTACAATTGCAGAGAGATGGAGGCAGCCAAAATGTCCATCAACAGAAGAATGGCTGAACAGACTGTGGTATATACATGCGATGGAATGTTGTGCAGCTTTAAGACAAGATAAACTTATGAACCATATAATAACATGGATGGACCTAGAGAATATTATGCTGAGCGAATCCAGCCAAAAACTAAGGGACAAATACTGTATGGTCCCACTGATGTGAACAGACATTCGAGAATAAACTTGAAATATGTCATTGGTAACAGAGTTCAGCAGGAGTTAGAAACAGGGTAAGACAGTGGGTAATTGAAGCTGAAGGGATACACACTGTGCAACAGGACTAGATACAAAAACTCAAAAATGGACAGCACAATAATACCTAATTGTAAAGTAATCATGTTAAAACACTGAATGAAGCTGCATCTGAGCTATAGGGTTTGTTTTGTTTTTGTTTGCTTGTTTGTTTGTTTGTTGTTGTTGTTTTTTACTATTATTACTACTTTTATTTCTTTTCTTTATATTAACATTTTATATCTTTTTCGGTTGTGTTGCTAGTTCCTCTAAACCGATGCAAATGTACTAAGAAACGATGATCATGCATCTATGTAATGATGTTAAGAATTACTGAGTGCATATGTAGAACGGTATTTCTAAATGTTGTGTTAATTTCTTTTTTTTTCTTTCCGTTAATAAAAAAATAAAAATAAAAAATAAAATAAAATAAAATAAAAAGATCCCTTCGTCAATAGAGAGGACACAATCCCACTCTCAAAGAATTTGACATATAATAACATAATGGGTTAAGATGTAATTTAAAGTTATCAGGTATCACACAGACAAGATTTTTCTATATTTCAGTCATTCAGCTTTCCATTGACAAATTATTTTATTTCAAGCCTATTTAAGAATGTATCAGCAAGTATTAATTCTCTTCAACATATAACATGCCAATTAATATCAATTCCCCTCAACATATATCCATCAAATAAAAATGGGCAAAAGTCTTGAAGAGACACTTCAAGACTTGCACACGATAAGCACATGAAAAGGTATACATCATCATTAATCATCAGGGAAATGCAAATTAAATCCAAAATGAGGTACCACTGCACCCCTGATAGAATTACTAAAATTAAAAAGATTGAACACTTCAAATGTTGGCAAGGATGTGGAACAATTGGAAATCCCATACATTACTGGTAGGACTGTAAACAGCACAATCACTTTGGAAAATTGTTTGGCAGTTTCATAAAGTTAAAATATACCTCGTACATTAGTTAGCCAGCTGCTTAACTATGAGGAAATTTATTGGCTCATAGTTTTAAATCTAGAAGTCCAAAATCAAGGCGTCAGCAGAGCAATGTTTTCTCCTCGAAGACTGGCATTCTGGGGCTGGCTGACAGCAATCCTTGGTCCTTGGCTTTCTGTCACATGGCATTATGGCAATGCACATGGTGGTGTCTTCTTTTTCTTCCAGGTTCCATCAACTTCCCGCTACTTGCTGCTTCTCATGGCTTTTTTTTTTTTAACCTGTGTCCAATTTCCGTTGGTACTAAGGACTTCAGCCATATTGGATTAAGGCCTCATTCAGTTTGGGTACACCTTAACTAATTACAACTACAAAGGTCAATTTACAAATGGGTTCGCACCTATGGGACCAGGGATTGGACCCTGAACTGCCTTTTGCCAGGGATTCAATTCCCAACACCTACTTCAAGATTTGGCAATTCCACTCCTAGGTATTTGCTTAAGAGAATGAAAACGAATGCCAACAAAAAAAACCTGTGCAAGAATGTATTTGGCAATGTTATCATTATAGCCCAAAACTTGTAACAACTCAAATGTTCATCAACAGAAGAACGAGATAAACCAGTTGTGATGTACTCATACAACAAGGCAACTCAGGGATAAGAATGAATTACTAATCCATGAAACAACATGGATGAGTCTCAAAAACATTATATTGACCAAAAGAAGCTAGAAACACAAAAAATCACATACATGATTGCATTTATATAAAATTCAACATATATGAAAGAAAGTTAAGAACGAAAAAGAAAGTGATCCATGGGATAAAAATGGAAACAGTAATGGCCTATGGGGAATAGGCTTGACCAGAAGGGGGCACAAGAAAACTTTCTGGGGTGATGGAAGTGTTTTGTATTGATTGGGGTGTTAGTCACACAGGATTCACATCTGTCAAGAGTCTCTGATTTGAATCCTTAAGAATTGTGCATTACCTTGTGTATAAATTTTACCTTAAAAAAAAATCACTTACACAAAAACTAAGTGGACTTATGTATTTGTTCCTTGTTACCTACCGAAAAAGGCCCAACTGTAGAGCATGACATTAAAGTGTTGTTAGGATCTGGTGAAAGCTATCCAGGCTTTTAACCTAATATTCCCCTCTCTGCCTTGTTACTGTCTTATCTTACTAGGTAAATAGTCCTCTTTCTTGAAGCACTCTCTACCTCTGGTTTTCATCATATAGCTTCCTCCTGTTTTGTTTTCTTCCCCCTGCTTCACCAACTGTTCCTTCTTAATCTCTTACAAGCTCTTCTTCTTTCCAACCATTTCATATTGATGTTTCCAGGGTTTTCTCTTCAGGTCTCTGCTCTCCCCCTCAATAAATTTTCCTTGAATGACTTTGTTAAAACAATAGATTCAAGTACTGTTTACATGCTAATGATGAAAAAATCTACATCTCCAGTTTGGATCTCTCTCCCAAGCTCAACCCATCTACCCAACTGCCCCCTGGACATCTCCATTTGAATTTCACTCAGGGCATTCTCAATCTCCACTTTTACAAATCTAAACTCATCATCCTCATTCCCTCCACCTCTCTCCCCTAACACTAGTACTCCCCACAAATTAAATTCTCAGATATTCCCTTATTTAGAGGAATGGCCATCATTTATTCTGCAGCCCAAGTCAAAATTCCAGTAGGCACACTAGACCTCCATCCCTTCCTTGCTTCCAACATATAATCAGTCCTCAAATCGCATCCATATAATTTTTTTGTTTTGTTTTTTGCATGGGCAGGGACAGGGAATCAAACCCAGGTCTCCTGCATGGCAGGTGACAATTCTGCCACTGAGACATCGTCGCACCACCCCCATGTAACTTTTTTATAAATCTCTTCGTGTGCCCTCCTCTCTGTACCCACTACTAATACCTTAGTTTTATACTCTCCTCATTTGTTATTAAAATAACCACAATAACCTCCTACCTGATTCACACCTCACTCAGGAGTAATTTATTCCTTAGTGCTACCAGGATGATCTTCCTCAAATTAAATCACTAACTTCCCATAATTCTCAGAATAATGTTTGAATTTCTTAGCATGATAATACACATGTCTCATGATACAGCCATTTCCTACTTCTCCAGCCTCATCCTCCTAACAAGCCCCATATACAAATTAATCTTACCTCTTCTGGAAAGTCCTTACCCTTACTCCACCTGACTAGCTTTTTTTCTTTTAAGACACAACCCCAAGGCCATCTCTCCAGAAGGTCATTTCTTAATACCTCACTCCCACCAAAAATACCCCACCTAAATTAGGGGACCCTCTTCCAAATCCCCCAAACACCCTGACATATCACCAGCATAGCATTTGTCAGACTATGTTATAATTCCAGGTTTACTTCCCTCCCCTCCCCCCCCCATTCCCCTCACCTCACCTCGCAACCCCAGCAGTGATTTAAGGTCAGGGCAGGGGCTGTCTTTTATCATTCTTATTTCAGCATCTGCACCTCTAACTATATCACGCTAAATAAATGCTTATTGAGTGAATACCCACCAGAACTCAAATTACAAGGCACTCTCAGACTTTTCTAGTGGCCCTAACCGTAACTTACTTCTATTTTTATATTCCCCAAACGTTTGGGTTTGTTTTTTTTTCATATTTTTCCTCATCTATTTGTACATTCCCCAAACTTTTAATCATATTAATAATAATGGCTAACAGTTACTTGTCACTTATTGTAAGCCAGACATGGTAATATCTTTAAGTGTATTATTGCATTTAATCCTCAAAATAACTCATGAATGCCATTCTTTGTCTCATTTTACAGATGAGGAAACTGAGGATCAGAGAGGTTAAGTAACTTGCCACAGTGTAATATAAAAACAAAAAATCAGCAGAGCTGTCTGACCCAAAGCCTGGGCACTACCCTACATTGCCTCCATAACGGCAAGAAAAATATGCTATTATAGCCAGTTGACCGTCTACACAATCCTTGTTCCCATGGTGTCTAGCATACAGTAGGCAGTCTGTAAATCAGTTGTATGAATGAATGAATATGCATGTTTCAGCCACAAGCTTATAAGATTCTTAAGAATTGGGATTGTACTTTAATTCATTTTGTGTACAAAATACCAAGCACAGTACCAGAAACATGGTAGTCACTCACTTGAAACTAGATGACTAGATTCAGTATTTTATAGTGATAGTATTCTAAATTGATCAGTAGGAAAATTTCCAGTAACATAATTACCCTTGAAACATGAGCGTTTGAAAGCTGAAATCCTGTTGCCTGGTTCAATATGAAACAATTTGCTGCTTTGATAAAAGGGGAGGCCCAGTGTGGGAACTGCCTTCTAGCCTTCCTCATTCTCACCAAGATGAATCGTCGCATTGGCAGTGAAACGTGAATAGGGTTGACTAGTTTGCATTCTCTACTCCCTGCAATTTTTCTGCTTCATCCCGAAATGAATTAAGGTTTGCAATTAGCTGTTATTTTAACATCAAAAACAAATGCCAATACGGTCAAGTTTTAGAGTTTTCCCTTGCCTTCTGTTTAGCTACAGTAGTTCTCATTTTCAACAGTCTCACTTGCACTCCTTATACCCAAAGCCTGCCACATCCCCTGTCTCCTAGGCCAGCAAGTATGTGAGGTTTTGAGAAAGAAACTCCATTTGCGCCGTGTCATTCTGCATGTACCCAGGAGAACTCTCAGAGGAGTCACATCCGCTCACATACTTCTTCCTGCCCCTCTGGTTCTCACCACTGGTCCACTGGTTCCAATGTGTAAATAATTCACATCTATGGTTGTAGTTGTCTACACCTTATATTTTAAATCTTTCATTGAGATCCCTAAAGACATACATCCTTGATTCCTTTCTAAACTGAAATAGTACATCTATACATTTGATTGCTTGCCGGTACCTCTGAATTTTAATCTTGACTCATCTTACATCCCCAACTTCTAATGAATACTGCTTCCCTCTCAGTAAGGGTGATGAAGAAAGGAGCAAGAGTGAATGGGAAAGAGAAAGTATAAGTTAGGGAAAGTGATCCAAGTAAATGTTCTCTCAAATGTCTTCTTCCTTTAAGTATGTTTTCTTGAACTCACTGTTACCATCGTCAGGGAGCATGGCAAATATATAACTTGGTCTTTCATAAAGCACCAGGGAAGCATTTGGCAAGTCCACTGCAATACTAATAGATAGCCACAGAAATTAATGAATGAAGAAAATGTTGACCTGAGGTAGGCGCACAGGGACCAAAACCCATGGAAAAGGTTTTTCAATGCATGCATTGTATATGCATTCTTATTTCTGAATGAATGGATTGTTGCATAACCAAAAACTATGATCTGTTGAGAAGCTGACATTTCTCTGGACGGAAGATGGCGCTATTGTCAGTGCAGTGTGTTTTCCATCCTTTCAGCCTAATGTTCATAGCTACAAAGTGAAAAACACATATAGAAAGAAAGAACATAACAACTGCATAGCAAGATTTTGGCTGAAGTCTTCAGCTTTTTACCTCTAAGGAGTTAAGAATGGAAGGGAGCTGTTTGCTATATTCTGTCTGAAATTTTTGCCTTGAGATGTCTCCCCTGAAAGCCTCAGAGACCCTCCAGGGAGAAAACAGCTGCAGCAGTGTCAGTAACAAGTTTATGTTAAGGGCGACAACCGGACAACTCAAATTCCCTGTGGGATGCTGTGGCAGACACCATTGGTCACTAACCCAAAAACTACCCTTCCTTCTCCCTTGCTGACAACCCCCTGATTTTGCTCAGGACACCAATTTGTTAACCTCTGGGACCACGGATCATTTCTGGAAAACTAGCAGGACAATCCTGTTCTCTGACTTCTCAGCCTTCCTTAAAATTGGAGGCTTGTGGGCAGCTATATATCTGAGTCCTGGCCAGTGAAACCTAAAGAGAAGTCTGTTAGAGCTGTATCAGGGAAAGCTTTTGCTTTCTGATAAAAGGAGAGAGGCCATAGCTGCCACCACCCTCCTCTACCCCGTTCTGCTTGAAGAGGATTCCTCTCTGGACCTGCAGCAGCCATCTGGAAACCATGGGAGAACAAACGTGAGATGAAAACATGATGCACTAAAGGTGACGGAAGAAAACTTAGAAAGAAGGGGGTCCCTTGGAGCTGTTTGACTAATATTAACAAGTGTCTAGTTTCTGAATTTCCATTATGTGAGAAAATAGACCCCTTTTTGTTAAAGCTTCTCTTGTTCAATTTTCCATACTTGCAGCTGACTGAATTCCTCCCTGAAAAAGTTACATATTATTTAGTATTATTAATTCAATTAATTTTGAGCATCTCAGTCTTTCCAGGGTTAGGGATCTCCCTCCTGACCAATCACCACTATCATTTCTGCCTTGAACCCCTGCCCCTATTCCCCATTGTCAAACCCTGCTGCTCTTGGCTAGTGCCATACAAAAGGAAGAAGCAACAGAATTGATCTTCACCCTCTGTTTACCCATATTTGAGTGATCATTCAAGGTAAAACTTGCTAGGAGCTATCAACTAGCATTTGATAAACAGGTATGTTTTAGCCTTACCTTTCTAGGAAATAAGATCTTCACTTGTACTGGCCTCACCCAGTGGTTCTCAACAGAGTCCATAGTAGAATCACTAGGGACCTCTAAAAGAGTGGCCAAAGCCTGGGCCTCAGAGATTGTGGGGCACCAGCATCCGTATTTTTTGTTTAACTCCACAAGTAGATTAAGAACTACTGCCTTTAGTTATGCCTTCCCCACTCTCATGGTAGGTAGGTATTCATGATAAATAAGAGGAAGAAGGAATAAAAAAACACTAACTAAATACTTGAGGATAAACTGTCTTTCAACACTCAGCAAATCACTCTATTATAGACAGATACCATCTCACCTCTGCTCTAGGCTGTGGGCTCATTTGAAGGAGCAAAGAGGGCAGAAGCAATGGGATATTGAAAGATTCACTGAACTATGTGTCTGGGAAGGGAAGGGAGCTATGACAGCTGCTCAGAGTGAATCCCTGGGAGAGGGAAAATCATACCGAGTTCTCTATGCATCTTGCCTGAGACTCCAGTAACACTGCCATGAAAGATTAGAGTCACTGAATTTTCCATCCACTTATCTTTTAAACACAATCTAAAAGCATTAAAGAAAAAAAAAACACTCAATCTCACCACCAGCTCCTTTCTTTCCTTTTTTATTTTTGTCAAACAAAAGGGCTCCTGCATAAATATGCTTCACTGTTCCAAAAAGTTTTAAATAACCCATTGAGAGTATTTTAATCCATGGGCCTGGCTTCTATGGTCTTGAGTCAAATTCTTAAAAGTTTGGCAAGCAGAGAGTGCCAGATTAAGCCTGTCCATCCAGTCTGTTTCTGAAGCAAAATCAGAATTCTAAAGCTTTCAGCCACTGTCAGAATCTCTCACTCTACTGCTTCTGGCACAGGGAGGAGATGGCAATGCATTCAGTCACACAAGGATTCCTATTAAATGATGAATTGTGATTCCATAGCAGGCAGCACATCACTGTGGGGAGAAGTTTAAGTCCAGGGAGTGCTTGCCAACGTGAGATCCCTGGAAGGGACTTGAATGGCTGCATTTGCAATAAAGAATGGGGTGAAATCCATTACCAGCTGTCTTTATTTTGCAGCCCACTGCTAAGTGAGGGAACTCTATAAAGAGCCTTTCCAATAACGTTTTACCTGCTTCATTTAGCCAAAGCAACTTGGACATAATCAGGTCAAATTCTCACCTATAGCAACAGCTATCCCACTAGCTTTTCTGGGAATACTGGGACATTTCTTTTCCCTCCTTGTTAGGACTTCTTCAATATCCTTAGAGGGGGTTGGACATATGGATTTTGTACTCTGGATCAGAGCCACAAGGGACTAATTTTATCTGTTAAGTAGAAATTACTGATTCCTTACTGGGAGTGTGACAAGGCTCTTAAAATGAGCTAATAAAACTATTTTGAAGGTTTTGTGCTGGGATAGTGTGTTTTCTCCTGCTCAGGGCAGAATTGGTTCACACCCTACCAAACAGATGTCCTGGGTGTCACTCATCTTCTACAAGTCAGTTTTCAGGCTTTGATCTTGGGCAGCATAGTTCTTACATTTCCCCCCACTTAAACGTGTTCTGTACTGGGTTTTTATCTTTGCATATGTGTGCATTCAGGAGTTCTGAAACTCTAAGTGCTTTTGAAAATATTCTTTACCAAATTCAGTAAAGTAAAAAAGAAAAGACATTTGCTGAACATTTCAAAAGTTAAATTTAAAGATTGATTTTTTTTTACATTGGTGGTCTCATATTTTCCTAATGACAGGCAGCTTTATTTTTGTAAGTTCAATGTTGCTCCCATCAGCTCATTAATATATATCTCAATGTTTCTGTGGCTTTAGGAGATAGGTGCTAATATAATTCCTTAGCTCTCAACCAAGTAACCAATTTCTCAACCAAGTAACCAATTAATCATGAGGATTATTCATCATTCATTCATACTCCCTACACATTTTATAAAAATCCCATGTGGTGGATTTATCTCTCTCTCCCTTTCCATAGGCTAGTATCTACCTAGGCTGGGGTAAAAGAAGGAAGCCTTTGTAACAAGGATTTTCTTTGTAAGGAGTCAAAGATGGCAAGGAGGAAGATAGCAGCTTAGCATAAGAATATAGCAGAGATATGCTGGCAGGAAATTTATTTATTGGTACGAAAAGTCAAAATCTTTTTTAGATTCTTTATTTTGAGGCCATACTTTGGAAAAGACCACCAACTCCTTCTCTCTCTCTCTCTCTCACACACACACACACATGCATATCCCACTGCACCCCTTATCTAGCAGCAGACCCCCCCATAAGAACAGAAATAGACAGCATTCAAACTGCTAGAGGTTTGATACAAGAGGAAATGAACACTTTGGGACAAGATGGGGTGGAGGGAGAGGTGAGCAAAAGTTTAAAAGATAAAGAAAGAGTAGGAGAATGGCAACAGTAAGCTGTTGCAAAAATCTACACACATAGAGAGACTAAACAAAACCAGAAGTTGGTTCTTTGAGAAAATCAATAAAATTGATGGACCCTTAGCTAGGCTGACCAAAAAAAAAGAGAGAGAGAGAGAATGCAAATAAAAAATAAAATCAGAAATGAGAGTGGGGGATATAACTACTAAACCCACAGAAATAAAAGTGATAATGACAGGATACTATGAGCAACTATATGCTACAAATGAGACAACTTAGATGAAATAGGTAGCTTCCTAGAAAAGCGTGAGCAACCAGCACTGACTGGAGAAGAAATAGAAGACCTCAACAGACAATCACATGTAAGGAGATTGAATCAGTCATCAAAAATATCCCAAAAAAGAAAAGTCCAGGACCAGATGACTTCACATGTGAATTCTACCAAGCATTCAGAGAAGAATTAGTATCACTCCTGCTCAAACTCTTCAAAAAAAAATTGAAGAGGAGGGAAAGCTACCTAATTCAAACTATGATGCCAACATGACCCTACTACCAAAACCAGACAGAGATACTACAACAAAAGAAATTTACAGACTATCTCTAAAATGAATATAGGTTAAAAAAATCCCAAACAAAATACTTGCAAATTGAAGCCAGCAGCACATTAAATGAATGGATTTTATTTCAGGTATGCAAGGTTGCTCAACACAAGAATGTCAATTAAGGTTATACACCACATCAATAAATCAAAGGGGAAATAAAATCACATGATCATCTCGACTGATGCAGAAAAAGCATTTGATAAAATTCATCATCCTTTCTTGATGAAAACACTTCAAAGGACAGGAATAAAAGGAAACTTCCTCAACCTGATAAAGGGAACGTATGAAAAAAAACACAGCTAGCATCAAATCGAATGGAGAAAGACTAAAAGCTTTCCCTCTAAGATCAGGAACAAAACAAGGATGCCCACTGTCACCATTGTTATTCAACATGCTGAAAGTCCTAGCTATAGAATTAGGCAAGAGAAAAGAAATAAAAGGCATCCATATTGGAAAGGAAGAGGTAAAACTCTCACTGTTTATAGATGATATGATACTATATATTGAAAATCAAAAAAAATCTACAGCAAAGCTGTAGCTCTAGCTAATAAACAAGTACAGAAAAGTGACTGGATACAAGATTAATGTGAAAGAATCAGTAATGTTTCTGTACACTAGTAATGAGCAATCTGAGGAGGAAAGCAAGAAAAAAATCCACTTACAATAGCAACCAAAAGAATAAAATATTTAGGAATAAATTTAACCAAGGTCACAAAAGGCCTGTACATAGAACACTGCAAAACACTGCAAAAAGAAATAAAGGAAGACCTAAATAAATGGAAAGATATTCCATGTTCCTGGATTGGAAGACTATATATAGTGAAGAGGTCAGTTCTACCCAAATTGATTTACAAATTCAATGCAATACCAATTAGATTCCCAAAACTTACTTTGCAGAAATAGAAAAGCCAACAATCAAATTTATTTGGAAGGGCAGTGTGCCCTGAATAGCTAAAAATATCTTGAGAAAGAAAAATGAAATGGGGGATCTCACACTACTTGACTTTAAAGCATATTACAAAGCTACAGTGGGGCAGGCAATTGTGGCTTAGTGGCAGAGTTCTCGCCTGCCATGCCAGAGACCCAGGTTCAGTTTCCAGTGCCTGCCCATGTTAAAAAAAAAAAAAAGTTACAGTGGTCAAAACAGCATGGTACACGCATAAAAGTAAATATACTGACCAATGGAATCAAATTGAGTGTTCAGAAATAGACCCTCTCATCTATGGACAATAGATCTTTGATAAGGCAGTCAAGCCAAACCAACTGGGACAGAGCAGCCTCTTCAACAAATGGTGTTTGGAGAACTTGATGTCCATATGCAAAAGAATGAAAGAGGATCTATATCTCACACCTTACACAAAAATTAACTCAAAATTGATCAAAGACCTAAACATTAGAGCTAAGGCCATGTGCCAGTTTGAAAGGATTATGTACCCTAGAAAAGTCATGTTTTAATCCTGATGCATCTTGTGGAGGCAGCCTTTTCTTTTGGAAGGAGGGTGCATGGTCCGGGAATCAACCTGGGGCTCCCACATGGAAGGCAAGCATTCTACCACTGAACCACCAGCCATTTCTTTTAATCCCTATTCAATATTGTGGGTTGGAAATTTGATTAGATTATCTCCACAGAGATATGGCATGCCCAGTTATGGGTATTAACCTTTGATTAGAGGGAAATGTGACTCTGCCCAATCCAGGTAGGTCTGGATTAGTTTCCTGGAATCCTTTAAAAGAGGAAACATTTTGGGCAAAGTTTCAGAGCCACAAAGCCACCAGAGCCCATGCAGCCAGAGACCTTTGGAGATGAAGAAGAAAAACATCCCCAGGGGAGCTTCATGAAATAAGAAGCCTGGAGAGAAAGCTAGCAGACGTCACCATGTTTCTCCATGCCCTTCCAGCTGAGAGAAACCCTGAACTTGGTGCCTTAATGTGGAGATTTTCATAGCCTTGTCTTAATTTGGACATTTTTACAGTATTAGAAGTGTAAACATGCAACTTAATAAATTCCCCCTTTTAAAAGCCATTCCATTTCTGGTATATTGCATTCTGGCAGCTTGCAAACCAGAACAGGCCATAATACTTTTAGAAGAAAATGTAGGGAAATATCTTGTATAGGAGATGGTTTCCTAAACCTTATATCCAAAGTGTAAGCAATAAAAGAAGAAATAGGTAAATGGGATCTCCTCAAAACTGATTACTTTTGCACATTCAAGGACTTTGTCAAGAAGGTAAAAAAGGCAGCCTACCCAATGGGAGACAATATTTGGAAACCACATATCAGATACAGGTTTAATATCCAGAATATAAAGAGATCCTACAACTCTACAACAAGGAGACAGTCCAATTAAAAAAATTGAAGACATGGATAGACACTTTTACCAAAGCATATGAAAAGATGCTCAACTTCAGTAGCTATTAGGGAAATGCAAATCAAAACCATGAGATATCATCTCACACCTACTAGAATGGCCATTATTAAAAAACAAAACAAATCAGAAAACTACAAGTGCTGGAGAGGATATGGAGAAATAGGTACACATAATTAACTATTGGTAGGAATGTAGAATGGTGCAGCCACTCTAGAAGGCAGTCTGATGGCTCCTCAGGAAGCTATGTATAGAATTGCTGCATGATTCAGCAATCCCCATATTAGGTTTATACTTGGAAGTACTGAAAACAGGGACATGAACAGACATTTGCATAGCGATGTTTACAGCGGCATTATTCGCAATCTCCAAAAGATGTAAACAGCCCAAATGCCCATCAACAGACGAGTGGCTAAACAAACTGTGGTATATACATACAATGGAATACTACACAGCTGTAAGATGAAATAAAGTTCTGACTCATGCAACGATCTTGAGGACATATGTTGAGTGAAATAAGCTAGAAACAAAAGGACAAATACTGTATGGTCTCACTAATATGAACTAAATATAATAAGCAAACTCAGAATTAAAGTTGAGAACATAGTTTATTAGGAGACAGAAAGAGGGTAGAGACTGGGCTTTTTTTTTTTTTTTTTTTTTTTTTACATTTAAAAAATATTTAATAACTGCATTTGAATAAAAAAACCTTAGTTTTCTTTGTAACCCTATGCATTTGATTTCTTTTTTATTAATTAAAAAAAGAATTAACAAAACAATTAGAAATCATTCCAATCTACATGTACAATCAGTAATTCTTAATAACATCACATAGTTGCATATTCATCATTTCTTAGTACATTTGCATCGATTTAGAAAAAGAAATAAAAAGACAACAGAATAAGAATTAAAGCAATAATAGAAAGAAAAAAAAACATAAAAAACAAAAACAAAAAACCTATACCTCACATGCAGCTTCATTCAGTGTTTTAACATAATTGCATTACAATTGGGTAGTATTGTGCTGTCCATTTCTGAGATTTTATATCCAGTCCCGTTGTACAGTCTGTATCCCTTCAGCTCCAATTATCCCTTCTCTTTTTTTTTTTTAATTAACGAAAAAAAAGAAATTAACCCAACATTTAGAGATCATACCATTCTACACATGCAATCATTAATTCTTAACATCATCACATAGATGCATGATCATCATTTCTTACTACATTTGCATTGGTTTAGAAGAACTAGCAACATAACCGAAAAAGATATAGAATGTTAATATAGAGAAAAAAATAAAAGTAATAATAGTAAAATCAAAACAAAACAAAACAAAACAAAACAAAAACCTATAGCTCAGATGCAGCTTCATTCAGTGTTTTAACATGATTACTTTACAATTAGGTATTATTGTGCTGTCCATTTTTGAGTTTTTGTATCTAGTCCTGTTGCACAGTCTGTATCCCTTCAGCTTCAATTACCCATTGTCTTACCCTGTTTCTAACTCCTGCTGAACTCTGTTACCAATGACATATTTCAAGTTTATTCTCGAATGTCCGTTCACATCAGTGGGACCATACAGTATTTGTCCTTTAGTTTTTGGCTGGATTCACTCAGCATAATATTCTCTAGGTCCATCCATGTTATTACATGGTTCATAAGTTTCTCTTGTCTTAAAGCTGCATAATATTCCATCGTATGTATATACCACAGTTTGTTTAGCCACTCTTCTGTTGATGGAGATTTTGGCTGTTTCCATCTCTTTGCAATTGTAAATAATGCTGCTATAAACATTGGTGTGCAAATGTCCATTTGTGTCTTTGCCCTTAAGTCCTTTGAGTAGATACCTAGCAATGGTATTGCTGGGTCGTAAGGCAATTCTATATTCAGCTTTTTGAGGAACCGCCAAACTGCCTTCCACAGTGGTTGCACCCTTTGACATTCCCACCAACAGTGGATAAGTGTGCCTCTTTCTCCACATCCTCTCCAGCACTTGTCATTTTCTGTTTTGTTGATAATGGCCATTCTGGTGGGTGTGAGATGATATCTCATTGTGGTTTTGATTTGCATTTCTCTAATGGCCAGGGACATTGAGCATCTCTTCATGTGCCTCTTGGCCATCCGTATTTCCTCTTCTGAGAGGTGTCTGTTCAAGTCTTTTTCCCATTTTGTAATTGGGTTGGCTGTCTTTTTGTTGTTGAGATGAACAATCTCTTTATAAATTCTGGATACTAGACCTTTATCTGATATATCATTTCCAAATATTGTCTCCCATTGTGAAGGCTGTCTTTCTACTTTCTTGATGAAGTTCTTTGATGCACAAAAGTGTTTAATTTTGAGGAGTTCCCATTTATTTATTTCCTTCTTCAGTGCTCTTGCTTTAGGTTTAAGGTCCATAAAACCGCCTCCAGTTGTAAGATCCATAAGATATCTCCCAACATTTTCCTCTAACTGTTTTATGGTCTTAGACCTAATGTTTAGATCTTTGATCCATTTTGAGTTAACTTTTGTATAGGGTGTGAGAGATGGGTCTTCTTTCATTCTTTTGCATATGGATATCCAGTTCTCTAGGCACCATTTATTGAAGAGACTGCTCTGTCCCAGGTGAGTTGGCTTGACTGCCTTATCAAAGATCAAATGTCCATAGATGAGAGGGTCTATATCTGAGCACTCTATTCGATTCCATTGGTCGATATATCTATCTTTATGCCAATACCATGCTGTTTTGACCACTGTGGCTTCATAATATGCCTTAAAGTCAGGCAGCGCGAGACCTCCCGCTTCGTTTTTTTTCCTCAAGATGTTTTTAGCAATTCGGGGCACCCTGCCCTTCCAGATAAATTTGCTTATTGGTTTTTCTATTTCTGAAAAATAAGTTGTTGGGATTTTGATTGGTATTGCATTGAATCTGTAAATCAATTTAGGTAGGATTGACATCTTAACTATATTTAGTCTTCCAATCCATGAACACGGTATGCCCTTCCATCTATTTAGGTCTTCTGTGATTTCTTTTAGCAGTTTTTTGTAGTTTTCTTTATATAGGTTTTTTGTCTCTTTAGTTAAATTTATTCCTAGGTATTTTATTCTTTTAGTTGCAATTGTAAATGGGATTCGTTTCTTGATTTCCCCCTCAGCTTGTTCATTACTAGTGTATAGAAATGCTACAGATTTTTGAATGTTGATCTTGTAACCTGCTACTTTTCTGTACTCATTTATTAGCTCTAGTAGTTTTGTTGTGGATTTTTCCGGGTTTTCGACGTATAGTATCATATCGTCTGCAAACAGTGATAGTTTTACTTCTTCCTTTCCAATTTTGATGCCTTGTATTTCTTTTTCTTGTCTAATTGCTCTGGCTAGAACCTCCAACACAATGTTGAATAATAGTGGTGATAGTGGACATCCTTGTCTTGTTCCTGATCTTAGGGGGAAAGTTTTCAATTTTTCCCCATTGAGGATGATATTAGCTGTGGGTTTTTCATATATTCCCTCTATCATTTTAAGGAAGTTCCCTTGTATTCCTATCTTTTGAAGTGTTTTCAACAGGAAAGGATGTTGAATCTTGTCGAATGCCTTCTCTGCATCAATTGAGATGATCATGTGATTTTTCTGCTTTGATTTGTTGATATGGTGTATTACATTAATTGATTTTCTTATGTTGAACCATCCTTGCATACCTGGGATGAATCCTACTTGGTCATGATGTATAATTCTTTTAATGTGTTGTTGGATACGATTTGCTAGAATTTTATTGAGGATTTTTGCATCTGTATTCATTAGAGAGATTGGTCTGTAGTTTTCTTTTTTTGTAATATCTTTGCCTGGTTTTGGTATGAGGGTGATGTTGGCTTCATAGAATGAATTAGGTAGTTTTCCCTCCACTTCGATTTTTTGGAAGAGTTTGAAGAGAATTGGTACTAATTCTTTCTGGAACGTTTGGTAGAATTCACATGTGAAGCCATCTGGTCCTGGACTTTTCTTTTTAGGAAGCTTTTGAATGACTAATTCAATTTCTTTACTTGTGATTGGTTTGTTGAGGTCATCTATGTCTTCTTGAGTCAAAGTTGGTTGTTCATGTCTTTCCAGGAACCCGTCCATTTCCTCTAAATTGTTGTATTTATTAGCGTAAAGTTGTTCATAGTATCCTGTTATTACCTCCTTTATTTCTGTGAGGTCAGTAGTTATGTCTCCTCTTCCATTTCTGATCTTATTTATTTGCATCCTCTCTCTTCTTCTTTTTGTCAATCTTTCTAAGGGCCCATCAATCTTATTGATTTTCTCATAGAACCAACTTCTGGCCTTATTGATTTTCTCTATTGTTTTCATGTTTTCAATTTCATTTATTTGTGCTCTAATCTTTGTTATTTCTTTCCTTTTGCTTGCTTTGGGGTTAGCTTGCTGTTCTTTCTCCAGTTCTTCCAAATGGATAGTTAATTCCTGAATTTTTGCCTTTTCTTCTTTTCTGATATAGGCATTTAGAGCAATAAATTTCCCTCTTAGCACTGCCTTTGCTGCGTCCCATAAGTTTTGATATGTTGTGTTTTCATTTTCATTCGCCTCGAGGTATTTGCTAATTTCTCTTGCAATTTCTTCTTTGACCCAGTCGTTGTTTAGGAGTGTGTTGCTGAGCCTCCACGTATTTGTGAATTTTCTGGCACTCTGCCTATTATTGATTTCCAACATCATTCCTTTATGGTCCGAGAAAGTGTTGTGTAAGATTTCAATCTTTTTAAATTTGTTAAGACTTGCTTTGTGACCCAGCATATGGTCTATCTTTGAGAATGATCCATGAGCACTTGAGAAAAAGGTGCATCCTGCTGTTGTGGGATGTAATGTCCTATAAATGTCTATTAAGTCTAGTTCATTTATAGTAATATTCAGATTCTCTATTTCTTTGTTGATCCTCTGTCTAGATGTTCTGTCCCTTGATGAGAGTGGTGAGTTGAAGTCTCCAACTATTATGGTATATGAGTCTATTTCCCTTTTCAGTGTTTGCAGTATATTCCTCACGTATTTTGGGGCATTCTGATTCGGTGCGTAAATATTTATGATTGTTATGTCTTCTTGTTTAATTGTTCCTTTTATTATAGTGTCCTTCTTTGTCTCTTTTAACTGTTTTACATTTGAAGTCTAATTTGTTGGATATTAGTATAGCCACTCCTGCTCTTTTCTGGTTGTTATTTGCATGAAATATCTTTTCCCAACCTTTCACTTTCAACCTATGTTTATCTTTGGGTCTAAGATGTGTTTCCTGTAGACAGCATATAGAAGGATCCTGTTTTTTAATCCATTCTGCCAATCTATATCTTTTGATTGAGGAATTCAGTCCATTGATATTTAGTGTTATTACTGTTTGGATAATATTTTCCTCTAACATTTTGCCTTTTGTATTATATATATCATATCTGATTTTCCTTCTTTCTACACTCTTTTCCATATCTCTCTCTTCTGTCTTTTTGTATCTGACTCTAGTGCTCCCTTTAGTATTTCTTGCAGAGCTGGTCTCTTGGTCACAAATTCTTTCAGTGACTTTTTGTCTGAGAATGTTTTAATTTCCCCCTCATTTTTGAAGGATAATTTTGCTGGATATAGGAGTCTTGGTTGGCAGTTTTTCTCTTTTAGTATTTTAAATATATCATCCCACTGTCTTCTAGCTTCCATGGTTTCTGCTGAGAAATCTACACAAAGTCTTATTGGGTTTCCCTTGTATGTCATGGATTGTTTTTCTCTTGCTGCTTTCAAGATCCTCTCTTTCTCTTTGACCTCTGACATTCTAACTAGTAAGTGTCTTGGAGAACGCCTATTTGGGTCTAATCTCTTTGGGGTGCGCTGCACTTCTTGGATCTGTAATTTTAGGTCTTTCATAAGAGTTGGGAAATTTTCAGTGATAATTTCTTCCATTAGTTTTTCTCCTCCTTTTCCCTTCTCTTCTCCTTCTGGGACACCCACAACACGTATATTTGTGCGGTTCATATTGTCCTTGAGTTCCCTGATACCCTGTTCAAATTTTTCCATTCTTTTCCCTATAGTTTCTGTTTCTTTTTGGAATTCAGATGTTCCATCCTCCAAATCACTAATTCTATCTTCTGTCTCTTTAAATCTATCATTGTAGCTATCCATTATTTTTTCTATGTTTGCTACTTTATCCTTCACTTCCATAAGTTCTGCGATTTGTTTTTTCAGTTTTTCTATTTCTTCTTTATGTTCAGCCCATGTCCTCTTCATGTCCTCCCTCAATTTATCGATTTCATTTTTGAAGAGGTTTTCCATTTCTGTTCGTATATTCGGCATTAGTTGTCTCAGCTCTTGTGTCTCATTTGAGCTATTGGTTTGTTCCTTTGACTGAGCCATATTCTCAATCTTTTGAGCGTGGACAGTTATCTTCTGCTGCTGGCGTCTGGGCATTTATTCAGATTTCTCTTGGTGTTGGACCCAGCAAGGTTGTAATATTTTTCTGTGAAATCTCTGGGTTCTGTTTTTCTTATCCTGCCCAGTAGGTGGCGCTCGTGGCACACGTTTGTCTGCGGGTCCCACCAGTAAAAGGTGCTGTGGGACCTTAAACTTTGGAAAACTCTCGCCATCCTGGGGTTTCGCTAGCCGAAGCGGCTTGAGCCGGCCCGGGGTCCGAACGCAGGGAGGGTGTCCGAACGCAGGGAGGGTTGCTGGTCGCCGCAGCCAGGGAAAGAGCCCGTCCGAATTTCCTAGTCGGCCCTGGGCAACAAGCGTGGCGGGAGGGCGCCAGCGGCAGCGGCCCGCCCGAGAGAGTGCACGTTCCCCGGGAGTCACGGGGTCACCGTTCTCCGCGGCCTGGGGGTTTCCGATCCAATTCTCTCAGTTGGTCCGGGGGCTGCGTGTGGTGTGGGCGCCAGTCGCCTTGGTTTCAGGGGACCACCTCTCCAATTCTCCCAGCCGGCCCGGGAAGGGGGAAGGGAGTAACTCCGGCCGCTTGCCACCCCGCCCGATAAGGCCCGCGCGCCTCGGCAATCTCACCCGAGCTGCTTCTCTCAGCCAGCCAGCCGTTCCAGGATGGGGTACGCTGTCTTTTTTATCTCTGTTGTGGCTTTGGGCGCTTTCTGTATCGTTTCTACTCCCCTAGTAGGTGTCCTGGAGAAGAAACTAAGATCCGCGCATCTTACTAAGCCGCCATCTTCTCGAGACTGGGCTTTTGATGCTGGAGTAGAGAATGTTCAATAAGGATATTGAACATTCTCAATATAAGATATAAGGGAGGGATGTGCGACTTTTGTTTTTGTTCTTGTTTCTCTTTTTTTCTTCTTCTTCCTTCTTTGCAGAAGTAATGGAGATGTTCTCATATAGCTTATGGTGGTAAAAGCATAGCTATGTTATTATACGAGGAGCCACCGATTGTACACTTAGGATGGATTGTATGGTGTGTGAATAAAACATCATAAAAATTTTAAAAATAGAAATGCAGAAATGGATAATACAATACTGTGTGATGGTAGCCCAATATTGTAAGTATAATGAACAATGCTGAGTGTGAGTATGGTTGAAAGATGAAGGCTAGGGACATGTATGACACTAGAAGGAAAGACAGAGGATAAATTCTGGGACTGTATAACTTAGCAAAACCTAGAGTGGACAATGATGATAATCAAATGTACAAATATAAGAAAGTTTTTATGTGAGGGATAATGAATGTCACATTACAAGGTGTTAAAAATGGGATGGTGTATGGAAAAAAATAATCAGTGTAAACTACGGTTTATAGTTAATGGCAACATTGTAATATTCTTTTATTAATTGCAACAGAGGAATGACAGCAAAGCTAAATGTCAGTAAGAGGGGGATATAAGGGAGGGATGTGCGACTTGTTTTTGTTCTCGTTTCTCTTTATTTCTTCTTCTTCCTTCTTTGCAGAAGTAATGGAGATGTTCTCATATAGCTTATGGTGGTAAAAGCATAGCTATGTTATTATACGAGGAGCTACCAATTGTACACTTAGGATGGATTGTACGGTGTGTGAATAAAACATCATAAGAATTTTAAAAATAGACAAGTGATGGATAAGATATGGAGAGAGATATAAACACCTGTTCACTGTGGGCAGGGAAGTAGAGTGGTGCAGCCCCTCTGAAGGGCAGCGTGGCAGTTCACAGGAGGCTAAGTACAGGGTTGCCATACGAACCTGCAACCCTGTTATTAGGTATACACTTGAATGATCTGAAAGCAGGCACATGAACAGACATTTGCATACCATTGTTTATGGCAGTATTATTCACTATTGCCAATGGATGGAGATGATGTAAGGGTACATTCACTGATGAGTGAAAAGGCAAACTGTGGTATATACATACAATGGAATATTGTGTGGCTGCAGAGAGGATTGAAGTTGTGAGGCATGCAACTAGGTGAATAAATTTTGAGGACATTATGTTGAGTGAAATAAGCCAGAAAGGAAAGGACAAATATTGTATGGTCTCACTAATAAGCCTAACTACAACGAGCAAACTCTGAGAATTGAATTTGAGAGGACGGTTTATCAGGAGATAGAAAATGGCAAAGACTGAGCAATTGGTAATTAAGGAGTACATAACGTTCAATAAGGCTCATTGTAAAGGTTCCTAGATTGTAAGCTCTTACAGCAGTCACATATGTTCCTAAGTTTTAAGTGTTACTTCTAAATTCTGAGATGTTGTACTCTTTGTGTATAACCTGGTAGTTTTCTGGAACTTTAGGTATCTTTGTGACACTTGAGACTCAGAGTTAGAGTTCTGCAGCTCTGAAAGTCAGTATTACTCCATACAGCAATTGTTAAAGAAGTGGAAAAAGAGACCGGACTTCACTTAAAGATATAAATGAAGCTGGTGTGGCTAGGGTTAAGGTAAAACAGAATACAGGGTGTCATGGTCAGGTTCATGTGTCAACTTGGCCAAGTACCTGTTTGTCTGGTTGGACAAGCGCTGACCTATCTGTTGCGATAAGGACATTTCATAGAATTAAATCATGATCATGTCAGCTGCATCCACAGCTGATTCCATTTGTAATCAGACAAGGGGCGTGTCTTCTGCAATGAATGATGCTTAATCTAATCACTGGAAGCCTTTTAAGGAGGATTCAGAAGAGACAGGCTCTCTTCCTGCTTCAGCCAGGGAGCCGAACTCCTGTGGAGTTCATCCAGACCCTCCATCGGAATCGTCAGCTTCACAGCCTGCCCTGTGGATTTTGGACTCTGCATTCCCATGGTCACGTGAGACACTTTTTAAAATTTTATATTTGCGAATGTTTCCTGTTGATTCTGTTTCTCTAGAGAATCCTAACTAATACACAGGGTAAAGGATGATAGTGTCTGTATTTTTAAACTTCAACTTCTGTGGATGAAAGGAAGAGATGCTTATTTTGTCCAAAATTTAAATTTTCTGTAGCACACTATCTAATCTAACCTGTTTAGTCAGTTTATTTAAATAACATAATTCATGGACTCTAGAAATGAGATTTTGATATTCTGTACAGATTAATGTAATATCCAGATACATTTCAGAGTATTTGGAGCAGAAAATAAAAAAGTATTTGCAAAGTCCCTTTGAGGAACTGGAGAAAAAAATATGAAATGATTAAACTTCTCCACCTGGGGAATTCCTGATATTCTCTCAAGCATTAGGGACTCCCAACTTAATAAGCCAAGCCCTCAATCTTGAGCCTTGTCCTTACAAAACCTATTTCTGCAATTGCAAACTAAGCCTACTTTAAATATGTCTAGGAGTCACCCCCAGAGAACTTCTTTTGTTGTTTAGATGTGGCCTCTCTCTCTAAATTAACTCTGCAAATAAACTCATTACCCTCCCACCTATGTGGGACATGACTCTCAAGAGTGTAAATCTCCCTGGCAATGTGGGACATGACTTGCAGGGATGAGCCTGGTCTTGGCATCATGGGATTTAGAATGCCTTCTTAACTGAAAGGGGGGGAAAGAAATGAAATAAAATAAAGTTTCAGTGGCTAAGAGATTTCCAATAGAGTTGAGAGGTCATTCTAAGGTTATTCTTATGCAAGCTTCAGCCAGATATTGCAAACTGCCACAGTATATCAAGCCCCAACCAACAGTACTCCTGAAAACCTAAAGAATAACCTGGGCTCTATCTAAGACCCTATAAAAGTTTTCTTAGTAAGTTTATTTTTTTAGAAACTTAAGGCCTCCGGGTTGTTCCTATAGCAGATAAACCCTGAAACTCAGAGGTATCAGTCTCTCCAAGAAATCCCTCTACGCCCTGAGGTCACCACCCCTTTCCAGCATAAAGAAGTTAAAATAGTCATTGCCCAGATATCCCTGAAGATTAACAGAATGATCAAATGAGAGGGAGGAGGTGTAACTGAGAAATTAGGATTTATAAATAATTATAACTGCTGACTCATTATGCAGATAATTCTTTTTAGTTTCCAGTGTATTAGACTAGCTAGAAGGAAATACCTGAAATTATTGAACTGTAATCCAAAATAATTGTATAATTGATTAGCTTTTATCATGTGTCCATATGATTGTAAAAAAACTTGTGACTGAAACTACCTTTATCCAGGTAGTTTGAAACTACATTTATCTACCTTATATGGGTAGATAAGTCATAAAATAAAGACAAAAAATAATAATAATGGGGGAAGGGGGTATGTGATATTTTGGATTTTCTTTTTTATTTTTATTTCTTTTTTTGGAGTCATGAAAATGTTCTAAAATTGATTGTGATGACAAATGCACAACTATATGGCAATACTGTGAGCCATTGATTGTATACTTTGGATGGGTTATACGGTATGTGAATATATCTCAATCAAATTGCATTAAAAAAAAAAGCAGTACATACCTCTCCACCCAATTTTTGCCATGAGGAGCAAAGCATTGGAGCTACCTGTAAAAGAAGTAAAAGAAACAGTCCTTGACTTCAAGGTGTTTGCATTCAATTTGAAATTCTAGACATTGGTAAACTAGCATTAAATCTAGTATTCTTCAAGCAATTTCTTTTTATGTCTAGAGGCAACATTATGGAAAATATTCACGCCCACATAAATGAACAGTGCTAAGCAGACTAGCCTCTGACTTCAGCTCTCTGTAAATATCGATGAATGCTGGTTAGGAGCTATGGCTATGTATTTGCAGAGCTTGTTGCTGCTTGCAACTTTGTCTCTTCTTTACATTAGAGGTCATACAATGGCTATTCTCAAAATGATCTAAGCACTTGTCCTCCACCTCCAGATGGGACTGGCAGAAACGGAATCCAAATAACTAAGAAAAACAACTGATAAATGTTTGCCTGAACCGTGTGATCCTGGAAAACAGCAAAGGTTAAGAAATCTGCCCCACCCTTTGTATTCTGGAAAACTGCAAAGAACAGCAATCAACGAGCCACACCCCGACACCCCCAAAAGACTTCCATAAGACTCACATACACCCCTCCTTTACCTATGATATGGTCCCCCCAATATTCCCATTCTCCACCTCATAAATGATTAGCCAAACCACCTGTGCCTGTCCCCACTGCTGAAATTTGGAACAAAATGCTTGTTTATCAAACTTTGTTTACGATTCTTTCCCTCTTCCAGGTCTGAACTTTAACATGTCTCCCAGAAAATTTGCTGCTTCAGGGTAAGCCATCTCAGAGCTGCTATGGGATCACAGCAACCTTTCATCCCACTTTCCCACACCTCCCTCTTTCTTCTCTACAAAAGTAAAACCTTTTTTGCCTAACTTTCCAGGAGCTCATGGCAGAGCATTCTCGTTCTTGTAAGAGCCCTGTCCCTCTGCCATAGCATCCCCTTTTCCTCTTTGTAACAATCCTTTCAAATAAAGGCTCTCCTTACCAACCCTGGATTTTCTATGTATTTGATGACATGAAGTCAGGGCTTCTCAGCCAGCGGCTGGGTGCTTGGGATGTGCCAGAAACTGTGTGTGTGTGGTGGGGGGAGGTGAGGATGTGGGGGGAGGGGTGGCAGTTGCCATTCCTATCGTGGTGGAACTTACAGTCCAAATAATTTTACAAATAATTAATTACTATTGTGATAACGTCTGTGCTGGAGGCACAGAGCACCCCGAGGGGTGCTACTAACCAGAGGACCCGACCTGGTCTGGACTGTGGGAATGGCTTCCCTGATAACTGACATGTCAGCTGAATCTAAGGAATGAAGGGAATTCGCTAGACAAAAGCTGGTTGAAAAGCTTGCCTCGGAGGAAACTGCGTGTATTGACATCCTGAGGCGGAGCTGAGGGGTGGGGGGTAGGCATAGAAGAAGGCGAGTGTGGAAGGGAAAAAGAACGCTGAAGGATACTGAGAGGAAGAGGCGGTCGCAGGCAGGAAAGGGCCAGACCCGATGGGCCAATAGGCCTTGTTAAAAATATGAGACTTGGTTCTAGATGTGAAGTCACTGGAGGGTTTTAATGGAGGGGAGTGGAGGAATGTTGAATGATCTGATTCACATGCTTAAAAGTACAGCCATCAGGTTGAAAGAGCAAGGCTCTAAAGATAAGGCAGAAATGATTCATTAATTCCTCAATTCCTCATTCAAAGGCGATTTTATGAACCCCAATTATAGGCATAATACTATGCTAAACATCATGGGGGCTTAGAAAAATTGATATGACATGTTTCTGCCCTACCAATGTAGATAGGAAAATAAGATGCGCCTCTTCTCTCTGTATGGTTTTTTAGCGGGGTAGATGAGTAAGAGGTAGCTGGCATGGTTGGAAAGTTAGAACTGGTTAATAGGACTGGTTAAAGGGGTTGGGTTAATCCAATAACAGATGGAGGCATAGAAGGGCATTTGTATGTTTGTTTGGTTAATGGGTTGGTTGGTTGATTTTTTTTCAGTTCAATTAAATAAATTGAACAGAACTGAGCTACAGAAGAATTACTCTGGAATCCACATGTGGGATGGTTTGGAGGGAGGAAAACTGGAGACAGAGGGCCCAGATGGGAGGCTCTAGAAATAGCCCAGAGAAGAAAATACTCAGGACCCCAAAGAGTTTGGTATCAGTGGGAATGGAAAAAGAAAGACATTTTTTTTTAATTGGTGTTATTTATGACTAACGCTCATTTGCTATCGGTTGACCTCAACTTCAGGAGAGTCTGAGCCCACATTCTGTATCTGCCTTCTGGAAGATCAGCATTTGTCAAAGAGAGAATATCTCTTCACCCTGATGCGGAGCTCCCGCCACAACGGCTTCTCGAGGGGTTGTCGGTATTTTCTTTCTCTCTGCTCTCCCTCTCTTGTGTCTGGAACTCCGACGTGGGATCCCGGATCTAGGAATTAAAGATTTCATTTTGCTGTGTGGTCGGATTTTCTTACTGCTTGCTCTTCTTACTTTAATCATTTCTGTGACTACTTCATGGCTTAATTCATTTAAATCTTCCCAAGTTTATCTGAAAGAGGAAGAAGAAGAGAAAAATGGGAGAAGGCAAAAACTTGTGCGAAACAAGCAGCAGGAGGAACAGAGTGAAAAGGCCAGCAGATACATAGAGAAGGTTTTAAAACCTCACCAGGAAATGAAATTGAAAAAACTGGAGGAGCGCTTTTATCAAATGTCGGGAGAAACCTGGAAGTTAAGCAGTGGTTACAAGCTTGGGGGTGATGAAGAGTTGGTACCTGGAAATGCCAGTCAGACATCTGAAACTTCAAGCAGAGAAGCCGCAAGAAGACGGAATTTGCCTGAACCTGTAACCAAACTTTCACAACCTCCTGAACGGTCCACACAGAAGAAGGTTCTTGATTTACCTGAAGAACCTCCTAAAACAGCTGAAAAAGTAATTACTGTAGCTCTCCGATGTCCAAGTGGAAGTATCCTGAAGAGAAGGTTTTTTAAGACCTGCAGTTCACAGGTCTTATTTGACTGGATGATGAAAACTGGTTACCACACATCCCTGTACAGCCTTTCTACTTCCTTTCCCAGAAGGCCTCTGGAAGTGGGCCGTACTTGTTCGTTGGAAGACATAGGAATTACTGTGGATACTGTACTCATTGTGGAAGAGAAAGAACAGAGCAACTCTGCTCTTTAATTAAGAAGTGAGAACTACTTGTTCTACACAAAATCAGTTATGCCGTGACCATACAGGACAATAAAGGATTCGCTTTAAAATTGTGCCATACCAATTTCACTTTTATGACCTTGATAAAGGTAAATTCAGAGGCTTATAATACAGAATATAGGGGACCTAGAGATACATGGAAGCTAGAGATGGGTAAATGGTTAGCTAATGAAGTTGAACTTAAATGTAAGGGGATAGATAGAAGTGAAGGCAGTGAATTAGTGGGTTTATAGATAATAATGCCACATTGAAGGTGAACATGATTGAAAGGGGTTGTATAGAGCCATGTATCCCGCCAATTAACACTATGAATAAAAACAAGTTCTTACATGAACTACTTCAAAGGTATGACTCTTGTCCAAAGAGTTTGTAATGTCGAGTATAGGAGGAAAACTACTATTGCATGCTGTGGGTTATGTTTAACAGGAAAACATCAGTAGTACCACAGCAAACCCAGCAGTAAAAAAATGGGGGAGGGAGGACAAGAGTTAAAGAGAGGTTTGGATTTTCTGTTTGGTGAGGGTGTGGTTTATTGGTTATTTTTCTCTTGGGAGCAGTGAAAATTGTCTGAAATTAAGCATGTTGATGATTATACCACTAAGTGATGATAATGGGAGATATGGACTGTTGACTTTGGACATTATACATGATGCCCAGTGGGTGGAGGTCGCTGAAGGATCCACTGACTAAGAAGTAGAATGGTGAACTGTGGTGTATACATATAACCAAATATTGTGCTGCCACAGAAAGGAATGAAGTTGTGAGGCATGCAACAATGTGAAGGAACCTGGGAGTGCATTATGTGATGCAAAATAAGCCAGAAACAAAAGAGCAAAGAGTGTATGGTGTCATTTAGGAAATACTTAGAAGAAGATTGGGGCCTGGATTGTAAATTCTTTTATCAGTCACTTTTAGTCCAGAACTGTAGTTGTTATTTCTAGATTTTGAGATCCTGTGCTATGTATGTATAACTTGGTATTTCCTTGGAACTTTGGGTACCTGTGTGACATGTAAGACTCAGAGTAGGAGATCTGCAGGTCTGAAGGTCAGCATTGCCACATACAACAACTGTTAAAGAAATTGGAAAAGAGATCAGGCTTCAATTAGGGATAAGAGCAGAGCCTAGTGGGTCGGTACTGAGGTAAATCAGAACACAGGGATAAGAAGGACATTGTATTTTAGAACTGTGCCTACTCTGTGAGACCAAAGAAAGAGAGGTTTATTTTGTCCAGAACCTAAATTTTCTGTAGCACATAATCTAACTCAACCTGTCTGGATAGACCATTTAAACATCTCAAACACATAAAGCCCAGAATGGGAATGAGGGCTTGTAATTCAGTATAGCTTAATGTAATGCCTGGATACATCCCATAGTGTATTGAGCAGATAATTAAAAAGTATTGGCAATGTCCCTTGAGGAATGGGAAAAAGAATATGGAACCATTTAACTTAATCACCAGGGAAACCCCTGATACTTTCTCAAACATTAGGGACTCCGAAATCAATAGTCAAACCTTTGATCTTTTTTTGTTGTTGCACTTTTTAAAAGAATTAAAAAAAATACAACTAAAAAAACTCAAACATTCTTAACTTATGATCATTCCATTCTACATATTCATCAACATGATGATTTCTTAGAACATTTGCATCAAGTCAGAAAAAACAGTAAAAACTTCATACATACCATACCCCTTACCCCTCCCTTTCATTGATCACTAACATTTCAATTTAAATTTATTTTAACATTTGTTCCCCCTATTATTTATTTTTATTCCATATATTTTACTCATCTGTTGATAAGGTAAATAAAAGGAGCATCAGACACAACGTTTTCACAATCACACAGTCACATTGTGAAAACTGTATCATTATGCAATCATCTTCAAGAAACATGGCTACTGGAACACAGCTCTACATTTTCAGGCAGTTCCCTCCAGCCTCTCCCTTACATCTTGACTAACAAGGTGATACCTATTTAATGCATTAAGAATAACCTCCAGGATAGCCTCTCGACTCTGGAATCTCTCAGCCATTGATACTTTATTTTGTCTCATTTTGCTGTTCCCCCTTTTGGTCGAGAAGATTTTCTCAATCCCTTGATGCTGAGTCTCAGCTCATTCTAGGATTTCTGTCCCACGTTGCCAACCCCTGGGAGTCATGTCCCATGCAGACACAGGGAAGGCAGTGACTTTGCTTGTCATGCTGGCTGGAGAGAGAGGCCACATCTGAGCAACAAAAGACGTTCTCTTGGGGGTGACTCTTGGGCCTAATTTTAAGTAGGCTTGACCTATCCTTTGTGGGGTTAAGTTTCATATGAACAAAGCCCAAGATTGGGGGCTCAGCCTATTGCTTTGGTTGTCCATACTGCAAACCTTTGATCTTGAGGCTTCCTCTAGTGAAGCTTATTTCTGTAGCAGAGAAGCTGAGCCTACCTGTAATTATACCTAGGAGTTATTTCCTGAGGACCTTTTTTGTTGCTCAGATGTGGCCTCTCACTCTCTTAAGCCCAACTCTGCAAGTAAAGTCAATACCCTTCCTCCTATGTTGTGTATGACATCCAGGGTTGAAAGTCTCCCTGACAATGTGGGATATGATTTCCAGGGATGACCCTGGCCCTGTCACCGTGGGATTGACAATGCCTTCCTGACCAAAAGGTGAAGAAGAATTGTGATAAATGGGGTATCAGTGGCTGAGAGAGTTCAAATAGAGTTGAGAGGCTACTCTGGAGGCTACTTTTTATACAAGCTTCAGCTAGATACTGCTGTTTATTGCGGTTTACCAAATCCCCACAAAAGCCATTCCTTCTTACCCTAAAGAGTACCTAGGGCTTTATCTGAGATGCTACATAGGTTCCATGCACTATGATTACTTTCCAGAAAACTACAACCTCCAGATGGTTTCTAGGCCAGATAAGTCCTGAAATCCAGAGGGGCCAGCCTCAACTAGTTCCATCCCCCTATCCCATATTATCAACAGCTCTTTCCAACATGAAAAATTTAGAATTAGTGTAGCCCAAATACCCCTAGAGATTGGGAAAAAGATCAAAGGAGAAAGTGGAGCTATAACAGAGAAAATAAAATTTTACAAATGAGTGTGACTGCTGTATCATTTTATTGAAAATTCGTTTAGTCTCCAGTATTTTGGAGCATCTAGAAGGAAAAACCTAAAATTGTGGAACTCTAACCCATATCAAACTCTGAAATCTGTTCTATAACTAATTGTTCCCATGTGCTTTGACTTTTTATATACATTATTTTTCACAGTTGAAAGAATGATTTAAAAATTGTACCAAACCTTGGTTGAGCTCAAGGTAGTGAATAATGTTGATATTCATGGGAATATCTGTATATAAATTAGAAATTTGCATGCATTAATTTGTGGAACTGACATCTTAAAATACACCAAGTGAGAATGAGGTGAAAATGAATACAATAAAAACTCGGCAGTTGAAAAAAAAAAAAAAGAGAGAATATCTCTTACTGTAGGAAAACAGCTCAGTCCATTCATGCCACAGCTTCCTTGAGGGCAAACGAAAGGCAGTCTAAGAGAGGGGTGTAGCGAACACAAGCTCACAGCACTGTTTGGGGGAGCGCCTCCGGGTGCCAGCCGCGGCCGAGAAGCAGCAGCGAGCCCCGAGTTGTCGCCGGGGCCCTGCTGTGTCGCCTCACTGGGTGCGCGCCGGGGCCCTGCCGCCTGGGTACGCCCGGGGTCGGGGCCGGGCGGGGCCAACGCATCCAACGGCCGCCGCTCTGCCCGCGCGCGCCCGTCCCCGTCCGAGGCTGCGCCTGTCGAGTCACCGCACTTCCCCGCAGCGACACGGCTCCCTCCGCACTCCCGCGCACCCGCTGTGCAGCGCGAGAGACCCCGCGGGGGAGGGTCCTGGGAGCCGCCCGCGACCCGCGGCGCCTTCAAGCGCGCCCCGGGTTCGCTGCGATCCCGCCTCCGCCTGGGCGGGCCCCGCGCGCTTTCACCCGTCGGTCCGGGCCTGCGCGCCCCAGGCCGCTCCAGGGCCCGCCCCGGGGTCGGGCGCGCGGGGCGGTGCTGCGGCCTCGGCTCCCTCAGTCCGGTGGGGGCCACGGGGTCATCGCCCGCTGCTGCTGCCGCCGGGCTCAGGGACGGGGGAGCGGCACTTTCTCAAGGACTGAGCGTCCCGCGGACACACACTCCTCGCCCGCGGACACACACTCCTCGCCCGCGGACACACTCCTCGCCCGCGCGCCCTAAGTCTCGCTCTCCGGTCTCCCTGCCCGTCCCCTCCCGCGCTCTCCGGCACCCTCTCATTCACTGGGCCCCTCGCTCTCTCTGTCATGGTCCCCACTCACCCCAATCCCTGCCCATGTGGCAGGGACAGGGGCAGGGGAAGGGGCTGAGGCAGGGGCAGGAGCAGTGGCAGGGCCAGGGCCAGGGGCTATGGGGAGCCCAGGGGCAGGGCCAGTGGCAGGGGCAGGGCAGGATAGGGACAGAGGCAGGGCCAGGGGCAAGGCCATGGGCAGGGCCAGGGCCAGGCCCAGGGGCAGAGGCAGGGTCAGGGGCAAAGGCTGGGGCAGAGGCAGGGGCAGGAGCAGGAGCTGGGGCAGTGCCAGGGGCCGGGGCACAGGCATAGCAGGAAGAGGGCCAGGTGCATGGTCAGGGGCAGGGTAGGGACAGGGGCATGGCCAAGGGCTGTGACAGGGACAGTGCCAGGGGTTTCGGTAGGGACAGGGTCAGGGCAGGGGAAAGGGCTGTGGCAGGGGCTGGGGCAGGGCCAGCTGCAGGGGCAAGGCAAGGGCAGGGGCAAGGCAAGGGCAGGGGCAGGGCTAGGGCAGGGATAGGTGAAGGAGCAGTCCAGGAGCTTGGCAGGGCCAGGGGAAGGTGCAGGGCAGGGTATGGGCTGGGTCAGGGCCAGGGGCAGGGCCAAGGGCTGGGCAGGGAAGTTGCAGGTCCGGGGGACGTCCAGGGGCAGGGGTCGGGCCAGGGGCTGGGGCAGGGGCAGGGTCATGGCCAGGGGCTGTGGCACGGTCAGGGACAGGACCAGGGGCAGCGACAGTGGCTGAAGCAGGGGCTGGGGCAGGGGTGTGACTGAAGCAGGTCCAGCTGCAGTGGAAGAGGCAGGGGCCAGGGCGCCCAATGGGCAGGGGCAGGTGAAGGGGCAGGGGCAGGGGCTGGGGCAGGGGCAGGGCCAGGTGCTGGTTTAGGGCCAGGGATCGGGCCAGGGACTTGGACAGGTTCAGGAGCTGGGCTAGGGGCAGGGCCAGGGCCAGGGCCAGGGTAAGCGGCAGGGGCAAGGCCAGGTGCAGGGACAGCGGCAGGGGCCTGGTCATGGGCAGGACGAGGGGTAGGGGCAGGGCCGAGGTCTGCGGCAGAGACACGGACAGGGCCAGGGACTGGGATAGGGGCAGGGCCAGGGTCAAGACAGGCAGGGTCAGGGACAGGGTAGGGGTACGGTAGGGCCAGTGGCAGCCGCAGGGCTAGGTGTTGGGGCAGGGACAGGGTCATGGCTGGGGCAGGGCCAGGGTTAGGGCCAGGGACAGGAACAGGGGCAGCGGCAGGTGAAGGGCCAGGGGCTGGGGCAAGGGCAGGGGCATGGCCGGGGCAGGGGCAGTGATGAGGGCTGGGGCATGGGCAGGCGCACGGCCAGGAGATGGAGCAGAGGCAGTGCCAGGGGCATGGCCAGGGGCAGGGGAAGGGTCAAGGACTGGGACTGGGGCAGGGGCTGGGGCAGGGCCATGAGCTGCGGTAGGGGCAGGGGCAGATGTATGACAGGGCCAGGGACAGAGTTATGGCCAGCAGCAGGGGCAGGACTGAGAACTGGGGCAGGGGCAGGGGCAGGGACAGTGTCTGGGGCAGGGGCAGGGGTAGGGGCAGGGCCAGGGCCAGAGACAGGCTCAGGGCCACGGGCTGGTGTAGGAGCAGTGGCAGGGCCAGGGGCTGGGGCGGGGGCAGGGGCAGGGGCCCGGGCTGGGGTAGGGTCAGGTGCGGGGGCAGGGCAGGATAGGGACTGAGGCAGGCCCAGGAACAAGGTAATGGCACGGTCAGGGCCAGGAGCTGTAGCAAGCCCAGGGGCAGAGCCAGGACCAGGGCCAGGGCCAGGGCCTGGGGCAGGGACAGCAGGGGAAGGGGCTGGGCCATGGGAAGGGGAAAGGCCAGGGGTAGGGGCAGGGACAGGGGCAGGAGCAGGCTAGGGTCGGGGCAGGGTCATAACCAGGTACAGGGGCAGGGACAGGGACAGGGCCTAGGACAGGGGTAGGGGAAGGGCCAGGGGCTGGGAAAGGGCAAGGGCAGGCCCAGGGGCTTGGGCAAGGGCAGGGGCATGGGCTAGGGCAGGGGCAGACACTTGGCCAGGGGCTTGGGCAGGTCCAGGGGCAGAGCCAGCAGCAGCGGCAGGGCCAGGGGCATGGCCAGGGGTAGGGCCAAGGCGGTGACAAGGGCAGGGGAATGGGCAGGGGAACTTGCAAAGCCAGGGAGAGGGGCAGGGGCTGAGGCAGGGTCAGGGCAAGGCCATTGGAAGGGGCATAGCAGGGCCAGGTGCAGGGGCAGGAGCAGGGTAGGGACACGGGTAGGTGCCGTGGCAGGAGCAAGGTCAGGGGCAGTGGCAGGGGCTTGGCTGGGCCAGGGTCAGAAGCAGGGCCAGGGGCTGGGGCTGAGGCAAGTGCATGGGCATGGCAGGGGCATGACCAGGGGCAGTGGAAGGGCCTAGGACTGGGGCAGGGGCATGGACAGGGACAGGGGAGGGTCAGGTACAGGGGCAGGGCCAGGGTCTGGGGCAGGACCAGGGGCATGGCAGGGACAGGGCAGTGTCAGGGGCAGTGATTGAGGCAGGGCCAGGGCCAGGGGCTGAGGTAGGAACTGGGGCAGGGCCAGGGCCAGGAGCTAGGGCAGGCCCAGGGACAGGGCCAGGGGCAGGAGCAGGGGCTGGGTTAGGACCAGGGGCAAGGGCAGGGCAAGGGAAGTTGCAGTGCAGGGGCAGGGGCATGGGTAGGGCCAGGGCCAAGAGCTGTGGCAAGCTCAGGGGCAGACCCAGGCCCAGGGGCTGAGGCAGGGGCAGGGGCAGGGGCAGGGGCTGGGCCAGAGGCAGTGGCCGGGGCACAGGCATAGCAGGAACAGGGCCGGGTGCATGGTCAGGGGCAGGATAGGGACAGCAGCAGGGCCAAGGGCTGTGACAGGGGCAGAGACAGTGTCAGGGGCTTCAGTAGGGACAGGGTCAGGGTCAGGGCAGGGGAAGGGGCTGTGGCAGGGTCAGGGTCAGGACCAGCGGCTGGGGCAAGGCCAGGGGCAGGGCCAGGGCAGGGCATGGTGAGGGGCAGTGACTGAGGCAGGGCCAGGGTTAGGGGCTGAGGTTGGAACTGGGGCAGGGCCTGGGCCGGGACATGGGGTAGGCCCAGGGACAGGGTCAGTGCCAGGGCAGGGTCAGGGGATGGAGCAGGGCATTGTCAAGGACACAGGCTGGGGCAGGGGCAGGAGCCTGGGCAGGGCAGTGGCAGGGCCAGGGGCAAGGCCAGGGGCAGGGACGGCGACAGGGGCCTTGTTATGGGCAGGACAAGGGGTAGGGGCAGGGCTGAGGTCTGCAGCAGAGGCACGGACAGGGCCAGGGACTGGAATAGGGGCAGGGCCAGGGTCAAGACAGGCAGGGTCAGGGACAGGGTAGGGGTACGGTAGGGCCAGTGGCAGCCACAGGGAAAGGTGTTGGGGCAGGGACAGGGTCATGGCTGGGGCAGGGCCAGGGTCAGGGCCAGGGACAGGGTCAGTGGTAGGTCAAGGGCAAGGGTCTGGGGCAGGGGCAGAGGCAGGGCCAGGGGCAGGTCAAGGGCCAGGGGCTGGGGCAGGGGCAGGGCCAGTGATAGGGGGCAGTGGAAGGGCCTAGGGCTGGGACAGGGGCAGGGCTAGGGTCAGACCCGGAGCCTGGGCAAGGGCAGGGCATAGGGCAGGGCCAGGGACTGATGCAGGGGCCAAGGCAGGGCCAGGGGTTGGTGCAGGGTAGGGGCAGGGGCATTGCCAGGGGCAGGCCCAGGGTCTGGGGCAGGGCCAGGGGCAGGGCCGGGTGAGGGCATGGTGAGGGGCAGTGATTGAGGCAGGGCCAGGGCTAGGGGCTGAGGTAGGAATTGGGGCAGGGCCTGGGCCGGGACATGGAGTAGGCCCAGGGACAGGGTCAGTGCTAGGGGCAGGGCCAAGGGCAGGGTTAGGGCCAGGGGCAAGAGCAGGGCAAGAGAAGTTGTAGGGCCAGGGGCAATGGCATGGCCATTGGCAGGACCAAGGGCTGGGAAAGTGGCAGGGGCTTGGCAATGCCAGGGGAAGGGGCAGGAGAAGGGTCAAGGACTGGGAAAGGGTTAGGGGCTAGAGCAGGGCCATGGCCTGAGGTAGGGGCTGGGGCTGGGGTACGGCCAGGAGCAGGGGCAGGGCAGGATAGGGACTTGGGCAGGGCCAGGGGCAAGGTCATGGGCAGGGGCAGGGCCAGGAGCTGTAGCAAGCCCAGGGGCAGAGCCAGGGCCAGGGGCTGAGGCAGTGACAGAGCAGGGTAAGGGGCTGGGCCAGGGGAAGGGGAAAGGCCAGGGGCAGGGGCAGGGGCAGGGGCAGGGGCAGGCTAGGGTCGGGGCAGGGTCATAACCAGGTGCAGGGGCAGGGCCAGGGCCAGGGCCTAGGACAGGGGTAGGGGAAGGGCCAGGGGCTGGGAAAGGGAAGGGGCAGGGGCAGGGACATGGCCAGGGGCAGGGGCAGGGCCAGGGTCTGGGGCAGGTGTAGGGGCAGGGCCAGGGCCAGGGGCAGGGCCAGAAGAGGGTCCAGGGGCAGGGCCTGGAGGAGGGGCATGAGAGGGGCAGGGGCAGGGGCGGGGGCAGGTCCAGGTGCTGGTTTGGGGCCAGGGATCGAGCCAGGGACTTGGGCAGTGGCAGGGCAGGAGCAGGGGCTGGGGTAGGGCAGGGGCAGGGGAGAGGCATGGGCATGGCAAGGGCAGGGGCAATGGCAGTGGCTTGGCAGGGGCAGGGCAGGGACAGTACAGGTGCAGGGGAAGGACCAGGGGCAGGGCTAGGCACTTGGGCAGGGGCAGTGGCAGGACCAGGGGTTGTGGGAGGGACAGGAACAGGGGCTGGGGGCGGGGCAGAGGCAGGACAGAGGCAGGGGCAGGGCAGGGACACTGCAGGAGCAGGAGAAGGACCAGGGGTTGTGGGAGGGACAGGGACAGGGGCTGGGGTAGTAGCTGGGGCAGGGTCAAGGGCTGGGACAGGGGTAGGGCAGAGGCAGGGCCAGGGGCTAGGACAGGGGCAGGTCCAGGACCAGGGGCTGGGGCAGGGGCAGGGTAAGGTCCAGGAGTAGAAGCAGGGGCAGGGGCAGGGGCAGGGGCAGGTTCTTGGGTAGGGGCAGGGGCAGGGCCAGGGTAGGTTCGTGGGGATTTGCAGGGCCAAGGGCTGGGACAGGGGTAGGGGCTGGGGCAGGGCCATGGGCTGGGGTAGGGGAAGGGGCAGGGGCAGGGTTATGACAGGGCCAGAGACAGAGTTAGGGCCAGCAGCAGGGGCAAGACTGAGGGCTGGGGCAGGGGCAGGGGCAGGGACAGTGGTTGGTGCGGGGTAGGGGTAGGGGCAGGGCCAGGGCCAGGGGCTGGGGTGGGCCCAGGGGCAGGGCCAGGGGCAGTGGCAGGGTCTTGGCAGGGCTATAGGCAGGGGCAAGGACACGGGCCAGGGACAGGGCCAGGTCTGGGTTAGTGGCTGGTGCAGGTCGAGGGCCAGGGGCTGAGACAGGCCTAAAGGCAGGGCCAGGGGCAGGGGCAGGGCCAGGGCTGGGGGCTAGGGTAGGGACAGGAGCAGGGGCGAGGCAGGTAGGGACAGGGGCAGGGCCAAAGGCAAGGCCAGTAGCAGAGGCAGTGGCAGGGGCAGGGGCAGCTTCGGGGCCAGGGCCAGGGGCTGGGGTAGGGTCAGGAGCAGGAGCGAGGCAGGTAGGGCCACGGGCAGAAGCAGTGGCAGGGTTAGGGCCAGTGCCAGGGGCTTCGGTAGGGAGAGGGTCAGGGCCAGGGCCAGGGGCAGGGGCAGAGGCAGGGCAGCATTGGTACAGTGTCATCACCAGGTGCAGGGGGCAGGGCCAGGGCCAGGGTTGGGACAGGGGAAGGGGCAAGGGCAGGGCAGGGGCAGGGATAGGGATAGGGATAGGGCAGGGCCAGGTGCATGATCAGGGCCAGGGTTGGGAAAGGGGCAGGGACAGGGCCAAGGGCTGTGGCAGGGTCAGGGCCAGTGCCAGGGGCTTCGGTAGGGAGAGGGGCAGGGCAGAGGCAGGGCAAGGGCAGGGTCAGCGACAGGGAGAGGGGTAGGGCAGAGGCAGGGCAAGGGCAGGGTCAGCGATAGGTCAGGGGCATGGCAGGGCCAGGGTCACAGTCAAGGCCTGGGGCTGGGGCAGGGGAATGGCAGGGGTAGGCAGCGTCAGGGTCAGCTGCTGAGACAGGGCCAAGGGCAGTGCCCGGGCTAGGGGCAGGGCCAGGGGCAGGGTCAATTGCAGGGGCAAGGCCAGGGACCAGGACAGGGGAAGGGCCGAGGGTTGCGGCAGGGGCAGTGGCAGGCCCAGGGGATGGGTTAGGGTCAGGGGTAGGCGCAGGGCTGGGTAGGGAGAGGCGCAGGGCCAGGGGTAGGGCCAGGGCAGTGGCAGGGGCAGGGGCATGGCCAGGGACAGGGGCAGGGGAAGTTGCAAGGCCAGGGGCAGGGACAGGAGCAGGGAGAGGGGCAGGGACAGGGCAGGGGCAGGGTCAGTCCAGGGGCATGGCAGGGCCAGGGTCACAGTCAGGGCCAGGGACTGGGCAGGGGCAGTGGCAGGGGCAGGGGCATGGCAGGGATAGGGCAAGGGCAGGGTCAGTTGCTGGGGCAGGGCCAGGGCCAGGGGTTGGGGTAGGGCCAAGGGGAGGCTCAGGGCAGGGTAGGGAAATGGGCAGGATCAGGGGTAGAGCCAGCGGCAGGGTCAGGGCCAGGGGTAGGGCCTGGGGTAGGGCCAGGGCAGTGACAGGGGCAGGGGCATGGGCAGGGGAACTTGCTAAGCCAGGGCCAGGGGCAGGGACTGAGGCAGGGTCAGGGCAAGGCCATTGGAAGGGGCTTGGCAGGGCCAGGTGCAGGGGCAGGGGGAGCAGGGGCAGTGGCAGGGACAAGCTCAGGGGTACAGGCAGAGGCATAGGCAGGGCCAGGGGCTGCGAAAGGGGCAGGGGCATGGCTAGGCCAAGGGCAGAGCTAGGGCCAGGTCCTGGGACAGGCAGGGGCAGGGCCGAGGGCAGGGGCAGGGCCGAGGGCAGGGGCAAGGCCAAGGGCTGGGGCACGGCCGGGGGTAGGGGCAGGGGCAGTTGCAGGGCCAGGGCCAGGGCCATGGCAAGGTCTGGGGTAGGGGCTGGGGATGGGGTACGGCCAGGAGCAGGGGCAAGGCAGGATAGGGACTTGGGCAGGGCCAGGGGCAAGGTCATGGGCAGGGGCAGGGCCAGGAGCTGTAGCAAGCCCAGGGGCAGAGCCAGGGCCAGGGGCTGAGGCAGTGACAGAGCAGGGTAAGGGGCTGGGCCAGGGGAAGGGGAAAGGCCAGGGGCAGGGGCAGGGGCAGGGGCAGGGGCAGGCTAGGGTCGGGGCAGGGTCATAACCACGTGCAGGGGCAGGGCCAGGGCCAGGGCTTAGGACAGGGGTAGGGGAAGGGCCAGGGGCTGGGAAAGGGAAGGGGCAGGGGCAGGGACATGGCCAGGGGCAGGGGCAGGGCCAGGGTCTGGGGCAGGTGTAGGGGCAGGGCCAGGGCCAGGGGCAGGGCCAGAAGAGGGTCCAGGGGCAGGGCCTGGAGGAGGGGCATGAGAGGGGCAGGGGCAGGGGCGGGGGCAGGTCCAGGTGCTGGTTTGGGGCCAGGGATCGAGCCAGGGACTTGGGCAGTGGCAGGGCAGGAGCAGGGGCTGGGGTAGGGCAGGGGCAGGGGAGAGGCATGGGCATGGCAAGGGCAGGGGCAATGGCAGTGGCTTGGCAGGGGCAGGGCAGGGACAGTACAGGTGCAGGGGAAGGACCAGGGGCAGGGCTAGGCACTTGGGCAGGGGCAGTGGCAGGACCAGGGGTTGTGGGAGGGACAGGAACAGGGGCTGGGGGCGGGGCAGAGGCAGGACAGAGGCAGGGGCAGGGCAGGGACACTGCAGGAGCAGGAGAAGGACCAGGGGTTGTGGGAGGGACAGGGACAGGGGCTGGGGTAGTAGCTGGGGCAGGGTCAAGGGCTGGGACAGGGGTAGGGCAGAGGCAGGGCCAGGGGCTAGGACAGGGGCAGGTCCAGGACCAGGGGCTGGGGCAGGGGCAGGGTAAGGTCCAGGAGTAGAAGCAGGGGCAGGGGCAGGGGCAGGGGCAGGTTCTTGGGTAGGGGCAGGGGCAGGGCCAGGGTAGGTTCGTGGGGATTTGCAGGGCCAAGGGCTGGGACAGGGGTAGGGGCTGGGGCAGGGCCATGGGCTGGGGTAGGGGAAGGGGCAGGGGCAGGGTTATGACAGGGCCAGAGACAGAGTTAGGGCCAGCAGCAGGGGCAAGACTGAGGGCTGGGGCAGGGGCAGGGGCAGGGACAGTGGTTGGTGCGGGGTAGGGGTAGGGGCAGGGCCAGGGCCAGGGGCTGGGGTGGGCCCAGGGGCAGGGCCAGGGGCAGTGGCAGGGTCTTGGCAGGGCTATAGGCAGGGGCAAGGACACGGGCCAGGGCCAGGGCCAGGTCTGGGTTAGTGGCTGGTGCAGGTCGAGGGCCAGGGGCTGAGACAGGCCTAAAGGCAGGGCCAGGGGCAGGGGCAGGGCCAGGGCTGGGGGCTAGGGTAGGGACAGGAGCAGGGGCGAGGCAGGTAGGGACAGGGGCAGGGCCAAAGGCAAGGCCAGTAGCAGAGGCAGTGGCAGGGGCAGGGGCAGCTTCGGGGCCAGGGCCAGGGGCTGGGGTAGGGTCAGGAGCAGGAGCGAGGCAGGTAGGGCCACGGGCAGAAGCAGTGGCAGGGTTAGGGCCAGTGCCAGGGGCTTCGGTAGGGAGAGGGTCAGGGCCAGGGCCAGGGGCAGGGGCAGAGGCAGGGCAGCATTGGTACAGTGTCATCACCAGGTGCAGGGGGCAGGGCCAGGGCCAGGGTTGGGACAGGGGAAGGGGCAAGGGCAGGGCAGGGGCAGGGATAGGGATAGGGATAGGGCAGGGCCAGGTGCATGATCAGGGCCAGGGTTGGGAAAGGGGCAGGGACAGGGCCAAGGGCTGTGGCAGGGTCAGGGCCAGTGCCAGGGGCTTCGGTAGGGAGAGGGGCAGGGCAGAGGCAGGGCAAGGGCAGGGTCAGCGACAGGGAGAGGGGTAGGGCAGAGGCAGGGCAAGGGCAGGGTCAGCGATAGGTCAGGGGCATGGCAGGGCCAGGGTCACAGTCAAGGCCTGGGGCTGGGGCAGGGGAATGGCAGGGGTAGGCAGCGTCAGGGTCAGCTGCTGAGACAGGGCCAAGGGCAGTGCCCGGGCTAGGGGCAGGGCCAGGGGCAGGGTCAATTGCAGGGGCAAGGCCAGGGACCAGGACAGGGGAAGGGCCGAGGGTTGCGGCAGGGGCAGTGGCAGTGGCAGGGCCAGGGGATGGGTTAGGGCCAGGGGTAGGCGCAGGGCTGGGTAGGGAGAGGCGCAGGGCCAGGGGTAGGGCCAGGGCAGTGGCAGGGGCAGGGGCATGGCCAGGGACAGGGGCAGGGGAAGTTGCAAGGCCAGGGGCAGGGACAGGAGCAGGGAGAGGGGCAGGGACAGGGCAGGGGCAGGGGCAGTCCAGGGGCATGGCAGGGCCAGGGTCACAGTCAGGGCCAGGGACTGGGCAGGGGCAGTGGCAGGGGCATGGCAGGGATAGGGCAAGGGCAGGGTCAGTTGCTGGGGCAGGGCCAGGGCCAGGGGTTGGGGTAGGGCCAAGGGGAGGCTCAGGGCAGGGTAGGGAAATGGGCAGGATCAGGGGTAGAGCCAGCGGCAGGGTCAGGGCCAGGGGTAGGGCCTGGGGTAGGGCCAGGGCAGTGACAGGGGCAGGGGCATGGGCAGGGGAACTTGCTAAGCCAGGGCCAGGGGCAGGGGCTGAGGCAGGGTCAGGGCAAGGCCATTGGAAGGGGCTTGGCAGGGCCAGGTGCAGGGGCAGGGGGAGCAGGGGCAGTGGCAGGGACAAGCTCAGGGGTACAGGCAGAGGCATAGGCAGGGCCAGGGGCTGCGAAAGGGGCAGGGGCATGGCTAGGCCAAGGGCAGAGCTAGGGCCAGGTCCTGGGACAGGCAGGGGCAGGGCCGAGGGCAGGGGCAGGGCCAAGGGCTGGGGCACGGCCAGGGGTAGGGGCAGGGGCAGTTGCAGGGCCAGGGCCAGGGCCATGGCAAGGTCTGGGGTAGGGGCTGGGGCTGGGGTACGGCCAGGAGCAGGGGCAGGGCAGGATAGGGACTTGGGCAGGGCCAGGGGCAAGGTCATGGGCAGGGGCAGGGCCAGGAGCTGTAGCAAGCCCAGGGGCAGAGCCAGGGCCAGGGGCTGAGGCAGTGACAGAGCAGGGTAAGGGGCTGGGCCAGGGGAAGGGGAAAGGCCAGGGGCAGGGGCAGGGGCAGGGGCAGGGGCAGGCTAGGGTCGGGGCAGGGTCATAACCAGGTGCAGGGGCAGGGCCAGGGCCAGGGCCTAGGACAGGGGTAGGGGAAGGGCCAGGGGCTGGGAAAGGGAAGGGGCAGGGGCAGGGACATGGCCAGGGGCAGGGGCAGGGCCAGGGTCTGGGGCAGGTGTAGGGGCAGGGCCAGGGCCAGGGGCAGGGCCAGAAGAGGGTCCAGGGGCAGGGCCTGGAGGAGGGGCATGAGAGGGGCAGGGGCAGGGGCGGGGGCAGGTCCAGGTGCTGGTTTGGGGCCAGGGATCGAGCCAGGGACTTGGGCAGTGGCAGGGCAGGAGCAGGGGCTGGGGTAGGGCAGGGGCAGGGGAGAGGCATGGGCATGGCAAGGGCAGGGGCAATGGCAGTGGCTTGGCAGGGGCAGGGCAGGGACAGTACAGGTGCAGGGGAAGGACCAGGGGCAGGGCTAGGCACTTGGGCAGGGGCAGTGGCAGGACCAGGGGTTGTGGGAGGGACAGGAACAGGGGCTGGGGGCGGGGCAGAGGCAGGACAGAGGCAGGGGCAGGGCAGGGACACTGCAGGAGCAGGAGAAGGACCAGGGGTTGTGGGAGGGACAGGGACAGGGGCTGGGGTAGTAGCTGGGGCAGGGTCAAGGGCTGGGACAGGGGTAGGGCAGAGGCAGGGCCAGGGGCTAGGACAGGGGCAGGTCCAGGACCAGGGGCTGGGGCAGGGGCAGGGTAAGGTCCAGGACTAGAAGCAGGGGCAGGGCAGGGGCAGGGGCAGGTTCTTGGGTAGGGGCAGGGGCAGGGCCAGGGTAGGTTCGTGGGGATTTGCAGGGCCAAGGGCTGGGACAGGGGTAGGGGCTGGGGCAGGGCCATGGGCTGGGGTAGGGGAAGGGGCAGGGGCAGGGTTATGACAGGGCCAGAGACAGAGTTAGGGCCAGCTGCAGGGGCAAGACTGAGGGCTGGGGCAGGGGCAGGGGCAGGGACTGTGGTTGGTGCGGGGTAGGGGTAGGGGCAGGGCCAGGGCCAGGGGCTGGGGTGGGCCCAGGGGCAGGGCCAGGGGCAGTGGCAGGGTCTTGGCAGGGCTATAGGCAGGGGCAAGGACACGGGCCAGGGACAGGGCCAGGTCTGGGTTAGTGGCTGGTGCAGGTCGAGGGCCAGGGGCTGAGACAGGCCTAAAGGCAGGGCCAGGGGCAGGGGCAGGGCCAGGGCTGGGGGCTAGGGTAGGGACAGGAGCAGGGGCGAGGCAGGTAGGGACAGGGGCAGGGCCAAAGGCAAGGCCAGTAGCAGAGGCAGTGGCAGGGGCAGGGGCAGCTTCGGGGCCAGGGCCAGGGGCTGGGGTAGGGTCAGGAGCAGGAGCGAGGCAGGTAGGGCCACGGGCAGAAGCAGTGGCAGGGTTAGGGCCAGTGCCAGGGGCTTCGGTAGGGAGAGGGTCAGGGCCAGGGCCAGGGGCAGGGGCAGAGGCAGGGCAGCATTGGTACAGTGTCATCACCAGGTGCAGGGGGCAGGGCCAGGGCCAGGGTTGGGACAGGGGAAGGGGCAAGGGCAGGGCAGGGGCAGGGATAGGGATAGGGATAGGGCAGGGCCAGGTGCATGATCAGGGCCAGGGTTGGGAAAGGGGCAGGGACAGGGCCAAGGGCTGTGGCAGGGTCAGGGCCAGTGCCAGGGGCTTCGGTAGGGAGAGGGGCAGGGCAGAGGCAGGGCAAGGGCAGGGTCAGCGACAGGGAGAGGGGTAGGGCAGAGGCAGGGCAAGGGCAGGGTCAGCGATAGGTCAGGGGCATGGCAGGGCCAGGGTCACAGTCAAGGCCTGGGGCTGGGGCAGGGGAATGGCAGGGGTAGGCAGCGTCAGGGTCAGCTGCTGAGACAGGGCCAAGGGCAGTGCCCGGGCTAGGGGCAGGGCCAGGGGCAGGGTCAATTGCAGGGGCAAGGCCAGGGACCAGGACAGGGGAAGGGCCGAGGGTTGCGGCAGGGGCAGTGGCAGGCCAGGGGATGGGTTAGGGCCAGGGGTAGGCGCAGGGCTGGGTAGGGAGAGGCGCAGGGCCAGGGGTAGGGCCAGGGCAGTGGCAGGGGCAGGGGCATGGCCAGGGACAGGGGCAGGGGAAGTTGCAAGGCCAGGGGCAGGGACAGGAGCAGGGAGAGGGGCAGGGACAGGGCAGGGGCAGGGTCAGTCCAGGGGCATGGCAGGGCCAGGGTCACAGTCAGGGCCAGGGACTGGGCAGGGGCAGTGGCAGGGGCATGGCAGGGATAGGGCAAGGGCAGGGTCAGTTGCTGGGGCAGGGCCAGGGCCAGGGGTTGGGGTAGGGCCAAGGGGAGGCTCAGGGCAGGGTAGGGAAATGGGCAGGATCAGGGGTAGAGCCAGCGGCAGGGTCAGGGCCAGGGGTAGGGCCTGGGGTAGGGCCAGGGCAGTGACAGGGGCAGGGGCATGGGCAGGGGAACTTGCTAAGCCAGGGCCAGGGGCAGGGGCTGAGGCAGGGTCAGGGCAAGGCCATTGGAAGGGGCTTGGCAGGGCCAGGTGCAGGGGCAGGGGGAGCAGGGGCAGTGGCAGGGACAAGCTCAGGGGTACAGGCAGAGGCATAGGCAGGGCCAGGGGCTGCGAAAGGGGCAGGGGCATGGCTAGGCCAAGGGCAGAGCTAGGGCCAGGTCCTGGGACAGGCAGGGGCAGGGCCGAGGGCAGGGGCAGGGCCAAGGGCTGGGGCACGGCCAGGGGTAGGGGCAGGGGCAGTTGCAGGGCCAGGGCCAGGGCCATGGCAAGGTCTGGGGTAGGGGCTGGGGCTGGGGTACGGCCAGGAGCAGGGGCAGGGCAGGATAGGGACTTGGGCAGGGCCAGGGGCAAGGTCATGGGCAGGGGCAGGGCCAGGAGCTGTAGCAAGCCCAGGGGCAGAGCCAGGGCCAGGGGCTGAGGCAGTGACAGAGCAGGGTAAGGGGCTGGGCCAGGGGAAGGGGAAAGGCCAGGGGCAGGGGCAGGGGCAGGGGCAGGCTAGGGTCGGGGCAGGGTCATAACCACGTGCAGGGGCAGGGCCAGGGCCAGGGCTTAGGACAGGGGTAGGGGAAGGGCCAGGGGCTGGGAAAGGGAAGGGGCAGGGGCAGGGACATGGCCAGGGGCAGGGGCAGGGCCAGGGTCTGGGGCAGGTGTAGGGGCAGGGCCAGGGCCAGGGGCAGGGCCAGAAGAGGGTCCAGGGGCAGGGCCTGGAGGAGGGGCATGAGAGGGGCAGGGGCAGGGGCGGGGGCAGGTCCAGGTGCTGGTTTGGGGCCAGGGATCGAGCCAGGGACTTGGGCAGTGGCAGGGCAGGAGCAGGGGCTGGGGTAGGGCAGGGGCAGGGGAGAGGCATGGGCATGGCAAGGGCAGGGGCAATGGCAGTGGCTTGGCAGGGGCAGGGCAGGGACAGTACAGGTGCAGGGGAAGGACCAGGGGCAGGGCTAGGCACTTGGGCAGGGGCAGTGGCAGGACCAGGGGTTGTGGGAGGGACAGGAACAGGGGCTGGGGGCGGGGCAGAGGCAGGACAGAGGCAGGGGCAGGGCAGGGACACTGCAGGAGCAGGAGAAGGACCAGGGGTTGTGGGAGGGACAGGGACAGGGGCTGGGGTAGTAGCTGGGGCAGGGTCAAGGGCTGGGACAGGGGTAGGGCAGAGGCAGGGCCAGGGGCTAGGACAGGGGCAGGTCCAGGACCAGGGGCTGGGGCAGGGGCAGGGTAAGGTCCAGGAGTAGAAGCAGGGGCAGGGGCAGGGGCAGGGGCAGGTTCTTGGGTAGGGGCAGGGGCAGGGCCAGGGTAGGTTCGTGGGGATTTGCAGGGCCAAGGGCTGGGACAGGGGTAGGGGCTGGGGCAGGGCCATGGGCTGGGGTAGGGGAAGGGGCAGGGGCAGGGTTATGACAGGGCCAGAGACAGAGTTAGGGCCAGCAGCAGGGGCAAGACTGAGGGCTGGGGCAGGGGCAGGGGCAGGGACAGTGGTTGGTGCGGGGTAGGGGTAGGGGCAGGGCCAGGGCCAGGGGCTGGGGTGGGCCCAGGGGCAGGGCCAGGGGCAGTGGCAGGGTCTTGGCAGGGCTATAGGCAGGGGCAAGGACACGGGCCAGGGCCAGGGCCAGGTCTGGGTTAGTGGCTGGTGCAGGTCGAGGGCCAGGGGCTGAGACAGGCCTAAAGGCAGGGCCAGGGGCAGGGGCAGGGCCAGGGCTGGGGGCTAGGGTAGGGACAGGAGCAGGGGCGAGGCAGGTAGGGACAGGGGCAGGGCCAAAGGCAAGGCCAGTAGCAGAGGCAGTGGCAGGGGCAGGGGCAGCTTCGGGGCCAGGGCCAGGGGCTGGGGTAGGGTCCGGAGCAGGAGCGAGGCAGGTAGGGCCACGGGCAGAAGCAGTGGCAGGGTTAGGGCCAGTGCCAGGGGCTTCGGTAGGGAGAGGGTCAGGGCCAGGGCCAGGGGCAGGGGCAGAGGCAGGGCAGCATTGGTACAGTGTCATCACCAGGTGCAGGGGGCAGGGCCAGGGCCAGGGTTGGGACAGGGGAAGGGGCAAGGGCAGGGCAGGGGCAGGGATAGGGATAGGGATAGGGCAGGGCCAGGTGCATGATCAGGGCCAGGGTTGGGAAAGGGGCAGGGACAGGGCCAAGGGCTGTGGCAGGGTCAGGGCCAGTGCCAGGGGCTTCGGTAGGGAGAGGGGCAGGGCAGAGGCAGGGCAAGGGCAGGGTCAGCGACAGGGAGAGGGGTAGGGCAGAGGCAGGGCAAGGGCAGGGTCAGCGATAGGTCAGGGGCATGGCAGGGCCAGGGTCACAGTCAAGGCCTGGGGCTGGGGCAGGGGAATGGCAGGGGTAGGCAGCGTCAGGGTCAGCTGCTGAGACAGGGCCAAGGGCAGTGCCCGGGCTAGGGGCAGGGCCAGGGGCAGGGTCAATTGCAGGGGCAAGGCCAGGGACCAGGACAGGGGAAGGGCCGAGGGTTGCGGCAGGGGCAGTGGCAGGGCCAGGGGATGGGTTAGGGCCAGGGGTAGGCGCAGGGCTGGGTAGGGAGAGGCGCAGGGCCAGGGGTAGGGCCAGGGCAGTGGCAGGGGCAGGGGCATGGCCAGGGACAGGGGCAGGGGAAGTTGCAAGGCCAGGGGCAGGGACAGGAGCAGGGAGAGGGGCAGGGACAGGGCAGGGGCAGGGTCAGTCCAGGGGCATGGCAGGGCCAGGGTCACAGTCAGGGCCAGGGACTGGGCAGGGGCAGTGGCAGGGGCATGGCAGGGATAGGGCAAGGGCAGGGTCAGTTGCTGGGGCAGGGCCAGGGCCAGGGGTTGGGGTAGGGCCAAGGGGAGGCTCAGGGCAGGGTAGGGAAATGGGCAGGATCAGGGGTAGAGCCAGCGGCAGGGTCAGGGCCAGGGGTAGGGCCTGGGGTAGGGCCAGGGCAGTGACAGGGGCAGGGGCATGGGCAGGGGAACTTGCTAAGCCAGGGCCAGGGGCAGGGGCTGAGGCAGGGTCAGGGCAAGGCCATTGGAAGGGGCTTGGCAGGGCCAGGTGCAGGGGCAGGGGGAGCAGGGGCAGTGGCAGGGACAAGCTCAGGGGTACAGGCAGAGGCATAGGCAGGGCCAGGGGCTGCGAAAGGGGCAGGGGCATGGCTAGGCCAAGGGCAGAGCTAGGGCCAGGTCCTGGGACAGGCAGGGGCAGGGCCGAGGGCAGGGGCAGGGCCAAGGGCTGGGGCACGGCCAGGGGTAGGGGCAGGGGCAGTTGCAGGGCCAGGGCCAGGGCCATGGCAAGGTCTGGGGTAGGGGCTGGGGCTGGGGTACGGCCAGGAGCAGGGGCAGGGCAGGATAGGGACTTGGGCAGGGCCAGGGGCAAGGTCATGGGCAGGGGCAGGGCCAGGAGCTGTAGCAAGCCCAGGGGCAGAGCCAGGGCCAGGGCCAGGGCCAGGGGCAGGGGCAGGGCCGAGGGCTGGGCCAGGGCCACGGGCTGGGGCAGGAGCAGTGGCAGGGCCAGGGCCAGGGGCTAGGGGTAGCCCAGGGGCAGGGCTTGTGGCAGGGGCAGGGGGTGGGGCTTGGGTAGGGCCAGGGGCAGGGCAGGATAGGGACAGGGGCAGGGCCAGGAACAAGGTCATGGGCAGGGCCAGGGCCAAGAGCTGTGGCAAGCTCAGGGGCAGAGCCAGGGCCAGGGCCAGGGCCAGGCCCAGGGGCTGAGGCAGGGGCAGGAACAGGAGCTGGGGCAGTGCCAGGGGCCGGGGCACAGGCATAGCAGGAACAGGGCAGGTGCATGGTCAGGGGCAGGGTAGGGACAGGGGCAGGGCTGAGAGCTGTGACAGGGGCAGGGACAGTGCCAGGGGCTTCGGTAGGGACAGGGTCAGGACCAGGGGCTGGGGAAAGGACAGGGGTAGGGCCAGGTGCTGGTTTAGGGCCAGGGATCGGGCCAGGGAGTTGGGCAGGTTCCGGAGCTGGGCCAGGGGCAGGGGCAGGGGCAGGGGCAGGGCCTGTGGCAGGGGCAGGGAAGGGGCAGTGGAAGAGCAGGGGATGGGACTGGCAGGGGCACCAGAGAGCAGGGTTAGGGAGCGCGCGGGCGGGGAGGTTGTGCCCCAGGGAGGGATGCGCCATCCTGAGAAAGTGCTGCTCCCCCACCCCCCCACCCCCCACCCCCCACCCCCCACCCCCCCGAACCTGAGCTCGGCAGTAACAGCAGCAGGAGGTTTCCACGCGGCTGGAGGGAGCCGAGGTCGCGCAGCCAAGCCCGGCGCGCCCCACCCGGGTGCGGGCCTAGGAGCGGCCAGGAGCGCGCCGGCTGGGACGGGCCGGTGAAGGCGCGCGGGGCCCGGCCAGACAGAGGCGGGATCGCAGCGAACGCGGCGGGGCGCTCGAAGGCGCCGCGGGCCTCGGGCGGGTCCCAGGACCCTCCCCCGCGGGAGGACGCGGGTCTCGCGCTGCACATCGGTGCGCGGCCATGCGGAGGAAGCCGTGTCGCTGCCAGGGCACACGGGAGACGCAGCCTCGGACGGGGACGGGCGCGCGCGGGCAGAGCGGCGGCCCCGGCTGCCCCCGGCTGCGCCGACTTCACCCCGCATCGCTCCCGGGCGCAACCCGGCGGCGCGCCCCCTTACTGCACCCAGGGCACGCGCCCGGAGTCGGCGGCTGCACGGGGCTCGCTGCGCGCGCTCGGCCGCCGCCCGCTTCCGGAGGCGCTCGCACCTGTGTCAGAGCCGCCCGCGGCGGCCCGCGCGGCCCGAGGACAACTTCCGCGCTGTCTGTCGGTCCCCGCGCGCCGAGGCCCGAAGTTGGAGCGCCGGCGCCGGCACGGGCAGCAGCGTGGTTTAAAAGTGGCTGCGGGCGCCGCTGCTCGCGCAGTACCCGCAGTCCTTCCTGGACAACTGCTAAGACGACCTGGAGGTGTGCCGGCAGATCGGGGACCCCGACCTGGACGCCATCGGGGTGCTGGCGCCCGTGCACCGCCGCCGCTTCCTGGAGGACGTGGGCCACCTGCGGGAGCAGGATGAGGCCACCGCCGACCTCTGCTTCACGCTCAAGCCGCCGCCTCCCGCCGACCCCGGGTTCCCCGAAGCCTTCCGAAGTCTCGGCCGCCGGAGCCAGCCCCGCAGGGCCCACCGCACCCGGGAGAGGATGAGCCACCCCCGGCTGAAGCAGAAGATCCTGATCCAGGACAAGATGATGCGCGATGGTGTTCGCCGGGGCAAGGCCCCGCACCCACGTCAGGTGAGCAGGGGGCGGGCGTCGGGTCTGCGGCTTCTCTACATTTTTCTCTTGCGGCTGCTCATTCCTTCCTTGCAGGGTCACAGGTGCGGGTGAGGCGGACTCTGCACCCTTCGCCCTCAGCTGGGGCCGGGTCTCCGCGCAGCCCCTGGCGGAACCGAGTCCTGGGCTCCTGCGGTGCTCTGGGGGCCGTGGGATCTGAAGGGCAGGAGAAGACTGGGTAATAGCTACCTTGTCTTGGGCCTTCCTTTTCTTCTTGTCCTCCTTTGCATTTTGAGTGACTCCAAAGAGACACTGGCTGTAGTATGTCTTTGTGCTCGGTGCGCAAGGAAAGTGACCTCCCTTCTGCCCGGGACTCCCCCACAGCGGCTCAATGTAAAGTTGCCAGGGTTGGGGCTAGACATGGGGTTTTGATGGGACGGGCGTTAATAAGGTGCAGGCAAGCTCCCTTGAGATGAGTTTTTTCCCCCGAAGGGTACAGAATGCAGGCAGGCACTATGGCCTGGGGTTCCCAGGGCGTCCCACACTTGGGAGGGGAAGGCTGTGCTCAAGGAGAGGAGCTTTTTAAGACTGAGGGAGGAGGGCGCCAGGAAGGGCCTGGAAGCTCCATGGCTGCTGGGCATGGCAGGCCCAAGGATGGGGCTTGGGTGTCAAAGTAACTAACATAAAGACCCAGTTCCAAGCGGCGCGCAGTCCACCCAGAGTTTGCCTGGCGTGGGTCCCCATGGCTGCTCCACAGGCTCACCAGAGCCCTTCCCTGGCCACACTGGAAAGTGCACAGGCTCGCAGGAAGACACCTGCCTGGGAAGCCCAGGAGGAACATGCAGAGGTGCTGGGGCCGCAGCCGTGCAGAGCAGCCGGTGGAGCAGCCATGGGGACCCACGCCAGGCAGACTCTGGGCGGAGGCCGCACCACTGAGAACGGGGACTTTTTGGTAGTTGCTTTGACACCCAAGCCCCACCCTTGGGCATACCATGCCCAGCAGCCACGGAGCTTCCCTGCACGCTCCTCCATCAGTCCTGAAAAGCTCCTCTCCTTGCGCACAGCCTTCCCCTCCCAAATGCAGGGATGCCCTGGGACCATCAGGCCATAGCGCCTGCCTGCGTGCTGTACCCTTCCGTGGAAAAAACTCATCCCAAGGGAGCGTGCATGTGCCTCATTAATGCCCCCCATCCAACACCTGTGCCCCCGCCCCACCCCTGGCAACTTTACAGATGCCCCACTGTGGGGGAGACCCCAGTGGCAGGGCGGTCACTTTCCCTGCGCACCTAGTACAATGGCACACGACAGCCAGTCCCTCTTTGGGAGTCACTCAAAATGCAAAGAAAGACAAGGAAGGAGAAAAGGAAGGCCCAAGACAAGGTAGCTATTACCCAGTCTTCTCCTGCCCTTCAGATCCCATGGCCCCCAGAGCACCGCAAGAGCCCAGGACTCGGTTCTGCCAAGGGCACGCCGGGGGCTGCGCGGAGACCCGGCCCCGGCAGAGGGCGAAGGGTGCAGAGTCCGCCTCACCGGCACCTGTGACCCTGCAAGGAAGGAATCAGCAGCCGCGAGAGAAAAATCAGAGAAGCCGTAGGCCGGATGCCAGAACCCGCGCGTGCCTGCTCACCTGGCGGGGGTGCGGGGCCTTGCCCCAGCGCACACCATCGCGCACCAGCTTGTCCCGGATCAGGATCTTCAGGTTTAGCCCGGGGGTCCCTGCGGGGCTGGCTCCTGCGGCCAAGGGCTTGGAAGGCTACTTGGGACCTGGGGTCGGTCGGAGGCGGCGGCTCGAGAGTAAAGTAGAGGCCGGCGGTGGCCGCGTCCTGTTCGCGCAGGCGACCCACGGCCTCCAGGAGGCGTCGGTGGTGCGCGGGCGCCAGCACCCTGATGGCATCCAGGTCGGGGTCCCCGATCTGCCGGCACATCTCCAGGTCGTCGTAGCCGGTGTCCAGGAAGTACTGTGCATACTGCTCGAGCCGCAGCACCCACAGCCACTCCTACACCTCGCTGCTGCCCGTGCCGGCGCCGGTGCTCCAACTTCGGGTCTTGGCACACGCGGGGGCCAGGGTGCCCAATGGGCAGGGGCAGGGGCAGGGCCAGGTGCTGGTTTATGGCCAGGGATCGGGCCAGGGACTTTGGCAGATTCAGGAGCTGGGCCAGGGGCAGGGGCAGGGCCAGGGCCAAAGTCTGTGGCAGGGGCAGGGCAGGGCCAGGGGCAAGGCCAGGGGCAGGGACAGCGGCAGGGGCCTGGTCATGGGCAGGACAAGGGGTAGGGGCAGGGCCGAGGTCTGCGGCAGCGTCACGGACAGGGCCAGGGAGTGGGATGGGGCAGGGCCAGGTGCTAGGGCAAGGGCAGGGGCATGGCCAGGGGCAGGGGCAGTGATGAGGGTTGTGGCATGTGCAGGCGCACGGCCAGGAGATGGAGCAGGGGCAGTGGCAGGGCAGAGCCAGGGACAGGAGCTGGGGCAGAAGCATAGGCAGGGGCTTGGCTGGGCCAGGGTCAGAAACAGGACAAGGGGCTGGAGCTGGGGTAGCTCCATGGGCATGGCGGGACAGGGCCAGGGGCAGGGCACCGGGCAGAGGCAGTGCCAGGGACATGGCCAGGGACAGGGGAAGGGTCAAGGACTGGGGCAGGATCATGGGCTGGGGTAGGGGCAGTGGCAGGACCAGGGCCAGGAGCTGGGGCGGGCCCAGGGTCAGGGCCCGTGGCAGGGGCAGGGGAAGGGGCCCGGGCTGGGGTAGGGTCAGGGCAGGATAGGGACTCAGGCAGGCCCTGGAACAAGGTAATGGGGAGGGTCAGGGCCAGGAGCTGTAGGAAGCCCAGGGGCAGAGCCAGGGCCAGGGCCTGGGGCAGGGACAGAGCAGGGGAAGGGGCTGGGCCAGGGAAGGGGAAAGGCCAGGGGCAGGGGCAGGGGCAGGGGCAGGGTCAGGGTCAGGCTAGGGTTGGAGCAGGGTCATAACCAGGCGCAGGGGCAGAGACAGGGCCAGGGCCTAGGACAGGGGCAAGGGAAGGGCCAGGGGCTGGGGCAAGGGAAAGGGCAGGGGCATGGGCTGGGGCATGGACAGGGACTTGGCCAGGGGCTAGGGCAGGTCCAGGGGCTGGGTCACGGTCAGGTGCAGGGGCAGGGCAGGAGCAAGGGCAGGGCCTGGGGCTGGGGGAGGCGCAAGGTCAGGGGTAGGGTGGGGCAAGGGATGGGCCAGTGGCCGGACCATGGCCAGGTCTGGGTTAGTGACTAGTGCAGGGCGAGGGCCAGGGCCTGAGACAGGCCCAAGGGCAGGGCCAGGGCCAGGGGCAGGGGCAGGGGAAAGGGTATGGCAGGGTAGGGGCAGGGGCTTAGCAGGGCCAGGGCCAGGAGCTGGGGTAGGGACAGGGCCAGGGGCAAGGCTGGAGGCAGGGACAGGGGCAGGAGGAGCAATAGCAAGCCCAGGGGCAGGGCAGGGGTGGAGGCAGGGCAGGGTCAGGACAGGGTCATCACCAGGCACAGGGGCAGGGGCAGGGCCAAGGGCAGGGGCAGTGCCAGGGTCAGAGGCAAGGGTAGGGGCAGGACCAGGCGCTTGGCAGGTACCAGGCAGGAGAAAAGGCAAGCCCAGGGGCAGGGGCAGGGCCAGGGGCTGGGGCAGGGGCAGGGGCAGAGGCAGGGGCAGGACCAGGGGCTTCGCAGGGTCGCGACAGGGTCATGACCAGGTACAGTGGCAGGGCCAGGGCCAGCACCTGGGTCAGGGGCAGGGGCAGGGCCAGGGGCTGGAGCAGGGCATTGTCAAGGGCACAGCCTGGGGCAGGGGCAGGAGCCTGAGCAGGGCAGAGGGAGGGCCAGGGGCAAGGCCAGGGGCAGGGACAGCGGCAGGGGCCTGGTCATGGGCAGGACAAGGGGTAGGGGCAGGGCCGAGGTCTGCGGCAGAGGCACAGACAGGGCCAGGGACTGGGATAGGGGAAGGGCCAGGGTTAGGACAGGCAGGGTCAGGGACAGGGTAGGGGTATGGTAGGGCCAGTGGCAGCCGCAGGGCCAGGTGTTGGGGCAAGGACAGGGGCATGGCAGGGGCAGGGTCATGGCTGGGGCAGGACCAGGGACAGGGACGAGGCAGCGGCAGGTCAAGGGCCAGGGGCTGGGGCAGGGGCAGTAGCAGGGCCAGGGGCTAGGGCAAGGGCAGGGGCATGGCCAGGGGCAGGGGCAGTGATGAGGACTGGGGCATGTGCAGGGGCACAGCCAGGAGATGGAGCATGGGCAATGGTAGGGCAGGGCCAGAACCAGAACCAGGGCCAGAAGCAGGGGCTGGGGCAGAAGCATAGGCAGGGGCAGGGCAGGGGCAGTGGCACGGGCTTGGCTGGGCCAGGGTCAGAAGCAGGACAAGGGGCTGGAGCTGGGGTAGCTCCACAGGCATGGAGGGCCAAGGGCAGAGGCAGTGCCAGAGGCATGGCCAGGGGCAGGGGAAGGGCCTAGGGCTGGGACAGGGCAGGGCTAGGATCAGGGCCAGGGGCCTGGACAGGGGCAGGGCATAGGGCAGGGCTAGGGACTGGTACAGGGGCCAAGGCAGGGCCAGGGGTTGGTGCAGGGTAGGGGCAGGGGCAGTGCCAGGGGCAGGCCCAGGGTCTGGGGCAGGGCCAGGGGCATGGCCGGGGCAGGGCATGGTGAGGGGCAGTGATTGAGGCAGGGCCAGGGCTAGGGGCTGAGGTAGGAACTGGAGCAGGGCCAGGGCCAGGACATGGGGTAGGCCCAGGGACAGGGCCAGTGCCAGGGGCAGGGGTAGGGGCAGGGCCAGGGGCTGGGTTAGGGCCAGGGGCAAGGGCAGGGCAAGAGAAGTTGCAGGGCCAGGGGCGGTGGCATGGCCATTGGCAGGACCACGGGCTTGGGAAGTGGCAGGGGCTTGGCAATGCCAGGGGCAGGGGCAGGAGAAGGGTCAAGGACTGGGACAGGTGTAGGGGCTGGGGAAGTGCCATGCCTGAGGTAGGGGCAGGGACTGGGGTACGGCCAGGGGCAGGGGCAGGGCAGGATAGGGACTTGGGCAGGGCCAGGGCCAGGGACTGGGGCAGGGACAGAGCAGGGTAAGGGGCTGGGCCAGGGGAAGGGGAAAGGCCAGGGGCAGGGGCAGGGGCAGGCTAGGGTCGGGGCAGGGTCATAACCAGGTGCAGGGGCAGGGCCAGGGCCAGGGCCTAGGACAGGGGTAGGGGAAGGGCCAGGGGCTGGGAAAGGGCAGGGGCAGGGGCAGGCCCAGGGGCAGGGGCTGGGGCAGGGGCAGGGCCAGGGTCTGGAGCAGGGGTAGGGGCAGGGCGAGGGGCAGGGGCAGGGGCAGGGCCAGGTGCTGGTTTAGGGCCAGTGATCGGGCCAGGGACTTGGGCAGTGGCAGGACAGTAGCAGGCGCTGGGGTAGGGCAGGGTCAGGGGAGGGGCATGGGTATGGGCATGGCAAGGGCAGGGGCAATGGCAGTGGCTTGGCAGGGCCAGGGGCAGGGGCAGGGCAGGGACAGTGCAGGTGCAGGGGAAGGACCAGGGGCAGGGCTAGGCACTTGGGCAGGGCAGTGACAGGACCAGGGGTGGTGGGAGGGACGGGGACAGGGGCTGGGGTAGGGGCAGGGGCAGGGCCAGGAGCTGGGTAGGGCCAGGGTCAGGGCCAGGAGCTGAGGCAGGGCCAGGGGCTGGGACAGGGGCAGGTCCAGGACCAGGGGCAGGGGAAGTGCCAGGGTAGGTTCATGGGGATTTGCAGGGCGAAGGGCTGGGCCAGGGGCCTGGGCAGGGGCAGGGCACGAGGCAGGGCCAGGGGCTGGTGCAGGGATAGGGGAGGGTCAGAAGCAGGGGCAGGGCCAGGATCTGGGGCAGGACCAGGGGCATGGCAGGAACAGGGCAGTGTCGGGGCAGTGATTGAGGCAGGGCCAGGGCCAGGGGCTGAGGTAGGAACTGGGGCAGGGCCAGGGCCAGGAGCTAGGGCAGGCCCAGGGGCAGGAGCAGGGGCTGGGGCAGGGCCAGGGGCTGGGTTAGGGCCAGGGGCAAGGGCAGGGCAAGGGAAGTTGCAGTGCCAGGGGCAGGGACATGGCCATTGGCAAGACCATGGGCTGGGGCAGTGGCAGGGGCTTGGCAGGGGCAGGGGAAGGGTCAAGGACTGGGACAGGGGCAGGGCCTGGAGTAGGGACAGGGGCAGGGGCTGGGGCAGGGCCAGGGGCTGGGGGAGGGTCAGGGGGAGGGGCATGACCGGGCCAGGGGCAGAGTTAGGGCCAGGGCCAGGGGCTGGGGCAGGGGCAGGGCCAGATTCTGGTTTAGGGCCAGGGATCGGGCCAGGGACTTGGGGAGGGGCAGGGGCAGGGGCAGGGGTAGGTCCAGGGGCAAGGGCAGGGGTGCGGCCAGGTTCAGGGGCAGTTTCAGAGCCAGGGGCAGGGCCAGGGTCTGTGGCAGGGTCAGGGTCAGGACCAGGGGCTGGGGCAGGGACAGGGGCAGGGGAAGTGGCTGAGGCAGGTGCTGGGGCAGGGGCAGGGACAGGAACAGGGGCTGGTAGAGGGCCAGGGGCAGGGGCAAGGCAGGGTAGGGATAGGGCCATATCCAGGGGAAGCTCAGGGGCTGGGGTAGGGACAGGGGCAGGGGCAGGGCCAGGGCCAGGGCAGGTTTGGGACAGGGTCATGACCAGGTGCAAGGGCAGGGCAGGGGCAGGGCCTGGGACAGGGGCAGAGGCAGGGGCAGGGGCTGGAGCAGGGGCTGGGCAGGAGAAGTGGCAAGCCCAGGGGCAGAGTCAGGGGCAGGGGCAGGGCCAGGGGCAGCGGCAGGTCAAGGGCCAGGGGCCGGGGCAGGGGTAGCGGCAGGGTCAGGGCCAGTTATAGGGGCAGTAGCAGGGCCTGGGGCAGGGCCAGGAACAGGGGCAGGGGCAGTGATGAGGGCTGGGGCATGTGCAGGGGCATGGCCAGGAGATGGAGCAGGGGCAGTGGCAGGGAAGGTCAGGGCAGGGGAGGGCAGGGCCAGGGACAGGGACAGGGCCAGGACCAGGGGCAGGGGCAGGGGCTGGGGGAGAAGCATAGGCAGGGGCAGGGTGGGGGCTGTGGCAGGGGCTTGACTGGGCCAGGGTCAGATGTAGGACAAGGGGCTGGAGCTGGGGTAGCTCCACGGGCATGGCGGGCCAGGGCCAGGGGCAGAGGCAGTGCCAGAGGCATGGCCAGGGGCAGGGGAAGAGTCAAGGACTGGGACTGGGGCAGGGGCTGGGGCAGGGCCATGGCCTGGGGTAGGGGCAGGGGCAGTTGTATGATAGGGTCAGGGACAGGGTTATGGCCACCAGCAGGGGCAGGACTGAGGGCTGGGGCAGGGGCAGGGACAGTGTCTGGGGCAGGGGTAGGAGCAGGGGCAGGGCCAGAGGCAGGCTCAGGGCCACGGGCTGGTGTAGGAACAGTGGCAGGGCCAGGGTCAGGGGCTGGGGCGGGCCCAGGGACAGGGCCTGTGGCAGGGGCCTGGACTGGGGTAGGGTCAGGTGCAGGGGCAGGGCAGGATACGGACTGAGGCAGGCCCAGGAGCAAGGTAATGGGCAGGGTTTGGGCCAGGAGTTGTAGGAAGCCCAGGGACAGAGCCAGGACCAGGGCCAGGGCCAGAGGCAGGGGCAGGGGCAGGGGAAGGGGTATGGCAGGGTAGGGACAGGGGCAGGAGCAGGGCCAGGGGTAGGGGCAGGGGCTTAGCAGGGCCAGGGTCAGAAGCAGGGCCAGGGGCTAGGGTAGGGACAGGAGCAGAGGCAAGGCAGGTAGGGACAGGGACAGGGGCAAGGCCGGAGGTAGGGCCAGGGGCAGGAGGAGCAATAACAAGCCCAGGGGCAGGGCAGGGGTGGAAGCAGGGCAGGGTCAGGACAGGGTCATCACCAGGCACAGGGGCAGGGCCAGGGCCAGGGCCTGGTACAGGGGCAGGGGCTGGGGCAGTGCCAGGGGCAAGGGTAGGGGCAGGACCAGGGGCCTGGCAGGTGCCAAGCAGAAGTGGCAAGCTCAGGGGCAGGGGCTGGACCAGGGGCTGGGGCAGGACCAGGGGCTTGGCAGGGTCGGGACAGGGTCATGACCAGGTACAGTGGCAGGGGCAGGGGCAGGGGCAGGGGTAGGGGCAGGGGTAGGGCCAGGGGCTGGAGCAGGGGCATTGTCAAGGGCACAGGCTGGGGCAGGGGCAGGAGCCTGAGCAGGGCAGAGGGAGGACCAGGGGCAGGACGGCGGCAGGGGCCTGGTCATGGGCAGGACAAGGGGTAGGGGCAGGGCCAAGGTCTGCGGCAGAGGCACAGACAGGGCCAGGGACTGGGATAGGGGAAGGGCCAGGGTCAGGACAGGCAGGGTCAGGGACAGGGTAGGGGTATGGTAGGGCCAGTGGCAGCCGCAGGGCCAGGTGTTGGGGCAGGGACAGGGGCATGGCAGGGGCAGGGGCATGGCTGGGGCAGGGCCAGGGTCAGGGTCAGGGGCTGGGGCAGGGCCAGGGGCAGGGGCAGTGATGAGGGCTGGGGCATGTGCAGGGCCACGGCCAGGAGATGGAGCAGGGGCAGTGGCAGGGCAGGGCCAGGGGCAGGAGCTGGGGCAGAAGCATAGGCAGGGGCAGGGCAGGGGCAGTGGCAGGGGCTTGGCTGGACCAGGGTCAGAAGCAGGACTAGGGGCTGGAGTTGGGGTAGCTCCATGGGCATGGCGGGCCAGGACCAGGGGCAGAGGCAGTGCCAGGGGCATGGCCAGGGGCAGCGGAAAGGCCTAGGGCTGGGACAGGGGCTGGGCTAGGGGCTGGGACAGGGGCTGGGCTAGGGGCAGGGCATAGTGCAGGGCCAGGGACTGGTGCAGGGGCCAAGGCAGGGCCAGGGGTTGGTGCAGGGTAGAGGCAGAGGGAGTGCCAGGGGGAGGCCCAGGGTCTGGGGCAGGGCCAGGGGCAGGGCTGGGGCAGGATATCGTGAGGGGCAGTGATTGAGGCAGGGCCAGGGCCAGTGCCAGGGGCAGGGGCTGGGTTAGGGCCAGGGGAAGGGGCAGAGGAGGGGCATGGGCATGGCAAGGGCAGGGGCAATGGCAGTGGCTTGGCAGGTCCAGGGCAGGGGCAGGGCAGGGACAGTACAGGTGCAGGGGAAGGACCAGGGGCAGGGCTAGGCACTTGGGCAGGGGCAGTGGCAGGACCAGGGGTTGTGGGAGGGACAGGAACAGGGGCTGGGGGCGGGGCAGAGGCAGGACAGAGGCAGGGGCAGGGCAGGGACACTGCAGGAGCAGGAGAAGGACCAGGGGTTGTGGGAGGGACAGGGACAGGGACAGGGGCTGGGGTAGTAGCTGGGGCAGGGTCAAGGGCTGGGACAGGGGTAGGGCAGAGGCAGGGCCAGGGGCTAGGACAGGGGCAGGTCCAGGACCAGGGGCTGGGGCAGGGGCAGGGTAAGGTCCAGGACTAGAAGCAGGGGCAGGGGCAGGGGCAGGTTCTTGGGTAGGGGCAGGGGCAGGGCCAGGGTAGGTTCGTGGGGATTTGCAGGGCCAAGGGCTGGGACAGGGGTAGGGGCTGGGGCAGGGCCATGGGCTGGGGTAGGGGGAGGGGCAGGGGCAGGGTTATGACAGGGCCAGAGACAGAGTTAGGGCCAGCAGCAGGGGCAAGACTGAGGGCTGGGGCAGGGGCAGGGGCAGGGACAGTGGTTGGTGCGGGGTAGGGGTAGGGGCAGGGCCAGGGCCAGGGGCTGGGGTGGGCCCAGGGGCAGGGCCAGGGGCAGTGGCAGGGTCTTGGCAGGGCTATAGGCAGGGGCAAGGACACGGGCCAGGGACAGGGCCAGGTCTGGGTTAGTGGCTGGTGCAGGTCGAGGGCCAGGGGCTGAGACAGGCCTAAAGGCAGGGCCAGGGGCAGGGGCAGGGCCAGGGCTGGGGGCTAGGGTAGGGACAGGAGCAGGGGCGAGGCAGGTAGGGACAGGGGCAGGGCCAAAGGCAAGGCCGGTAGCAGAGGCAGTGGCAGGGGCAGGGGCAGCTTCGGGGCCAGGGCCAGGGGCTGGGGTAGGGTCAGGAGCAGGAGCGAGGCAGGTAGGGCCACGGGCAGAAGCAGTGGCAGGGTTAGGGCCAGTGCCAGGGGCTTCGGTAGGGAGAGGGTCAGGGCCAGGGCCAGGGGCAGGGGCAGAGGCAGGGCAGCATTGGTACAGTGTCATCACCAGGTGCAGGGGGCAGGGCCAGGGCCAGGGTTGGGACAGGGGAAGGGGCAAGGGCAGGGCAGGGGCAGGGATAGGGAGATAGGGATAGGATAGGGCAGGGCCAGGTGCATGATCAGGGCCAGGGTTGGGAAAGGGGCAGGGACAGGGCCAAGGGCTGTGGCAGGGTCAGGGCCAGTGCCAGGGGCTTCGGTAGGGAGAGGGGCAGGGCAGAGGCAGGGCAAGGGCAGGGTCAGCGACAGGGAGAGGGGTAGGGCAGAGGCAGGGCAAGGGCAGGGTCAGCGATAGGTCAGGGGCATGGCAGGGCCAGGGTCACAGTCAAGGCCTGGGGCTGGGGCAGGGGAATGGCAGGGGTAGGCAGCGTCAGGGTCAGCTGCTGAGACAGGGCCAAGGGCAGTGCCCGGGCTAGGGGCAGGGCCAGGGGCAGGGTCAATTGCAGGGGCAAGGCCAGGGACCAGGACAGGGGAAGGGCCGAGGGTTGCGGCAGGGGCAGTGGCAGGGCCAGGGGATGGGTTAGGGCCAGGGGTAGGCGCAGGGCTGGGTAGGGAGAGGCGCAGGGCCAGGGGTAGGGCCAGGGCAGTGGCAGGGGCAGGGGCATGGCCAGGGCCAGGGGCAGGGGAAGTTGCAAGGCCAGGGGCAGGGACAGGAGCAGGGAGAGGGGCAGGGACAGGGCAGGGGCAGGGTCAGTCCAGGGGCATGGCAGGGCCAGGGTCACAGTCAGGGCCAGGGACTGGGCAGGGGCAGTGGCAGGGGCATGGCAGGGATAGGGCAAGGGCAGGGTCAGTTGCTGGGGCAGGGCCAGGGCCAGGGCCAGGGGTTGGGGTAGGGCCAAGGGGAGGCTCAGGGCAGGGTAGGGAAATGGGCAGGATCAGGGGTAGAGCCAGCGGCAGGGTCAGGGCCAGGGGTAGGGCCTGGGGTAGGGCCTGGGGTAGGGCCAGGGCAGTGACAGGGGCAGGGGCATGGGCAGGGGAACTTGCTAAGCCAGGGCCAGGGGCAGGGGCTGAGGCAGGGTCAGGGCAAGGCCATTGGAAGGGGCTTGGCAGGGCCAGGTGCAGGGGCAGGGGGAGCAGGGGCAGTGGCAGGGACAAGCTCAGGGGTACAGGCAGAGGCATAGGCAGGGCCAGGGGCTGCGAAAGGGGCAGGGGCATGGCTAGGCCAAGGGCAGAGCTAGGGCCAGGTCCTGGGACAGGCAGGGGCAGGGCCGAGGGCAGGGGCAGGGCCAAGGGCTGGGGCACGGCCAGGGGTAGGGGCAGGGGCAGTTGCAGGGCCAGGGCCAGGGCCATGGCAAGGTCTGGGGTAGGGGCTGGGGCTGGGGTACGGCCAGGAGCAGGGGCAGGGCAGGATAGGGACTTGGGCAGGGCCAGGGGCAAGGTCATGGGCAGGGGCAGGGCCAGGAGCTGTAGCAAGCCCAGGGGCAGAGCCAGGGCCAGGGGCTGAGGCAGTGACAGAGCAGGGTAAGGGGCTGGGCCAGGGGAAGGGGAAAGGCCAGGGGCAGGGGCAGGGGCAGGGGCAGGCTAGGGTCGGGGCAGGGTCATAACCAGGTGCAGGGGCAGGGCCAGGGCCAGGGCCTAGGACAGGGGTAGGGGAAGGGCCAGGGGCTGGGAAAGGGCAGGGGCAGGGGCAGGGACATGGCCAGGGGCAGGGGCAGGGCCAGGGTCTGGGGCAGGTGTAGGGGCAGGGCCAGGGCCAGGGGCAGGGCCAGAAGAGGGTCCAGGGGCAGGGCCTGGAGGAGGGGCATGAGAGGGGCAGGGGCAGGGGCGGGGGCAGGTCCAGGTGCTGGTTTGGGGCCAGGGATCGAGCCAGGGACTTGGGCAGTGGCAGGGCAGGAGCAGGGGCTGGGGTAGGGCAGGGGCAGGGGAGAGGCATGGGCATGGCAAGGGCAGGGGCAATGGCAGTGGCTTGGCAGGGGCAGGGCAGGGACAGTACAGGTGCAGGGGAAGGACCAGGGGCAGGGCTAGGCACTTGGGCAGGGGCAGTGGCAGGACCAGGGGTTGTGGGAGGGACAGGAACAGGGGCTGGGGGCGGGGCAGAGGCAGGACAGAGGCAGGGGCAGGGCAGGGACACTGCAGGAGCAGGAGAAGGACCAGGGGTTGTGGGAGGGACAGGGACAGGGGCTGGGGTAGTAGCTGGGGCAGGGTCAAGGGCTGGGACAGGGGTAGGGCAGAGGCAGGGCCAGGGGCTAGGACAGGGGCAGGTCCAGGACCAGGGGCTGGGGCAGGGGCAGGTAAGGTCCAGGACTAGAAGCAGGGGCAGGGGCAGGGGCAGGGGCAGGTTCTTGGGTAGGGGCAGGGGCAGGGCCAGGGTAGGTTCGTGGGGATTTGCAGGGCCAAGGGCTGGGACAGGGGTAGGGGCTGGGGCAGGGCCATGGGCTGGGGTAGGGGAAGGGGCAGGGCAGGGGCAGGGTTATGACAGGGCCAGAGACAGAGTTAGGGCCAGCAGCAGGGGCAAGACTGAGGGCTGGGGCAGGGGCAGGGGCAGGGACAGTGGTTGGTGCGGGGTAGGGGTAGGGGCAGGGCCAGGGCCAGGGGCTGGGGTGGGCCCAGGGGCAGGGCCAGGGGCAGTGGCAGGGTCTTGGCAGGGCTATAGGCAGGGGCAAGGACACGGGCCAGGGACAGGGCCAGGTCTGGGTTAGTGGCTGGTGCAGGTCGAGGGCCAGGGGCTGAGACAGGCCTAAAGGCAGGGCCAGGGGCAGGGGCAGGGCCAGGGCTGGGGGCTAGGGTAGGGACAGGAGCAGGGGCGAGGCAGGTAGGGACAGGGGCAGGGCCAAAGGCAAGGCCAGTAGCAGAGGCAGTGGCAGGGGCAGGGGCAGCTTCGGGGCCAGGGCCAGGGGCTGGGTAGGGTCAGGAGCAGGAGCGAGGCAGGTAGGGCCACGGGCAGAAGCAGTGGCAGGGTTAGGGCCAGTGCCAGGGGCTTCGGTAGGGAGAGGGTCAGGGCCAGGGCCAGGGGCAGGGGCAGAGGCAGGGCAGCATTGGTACAGTGTCATCACCAGGTGCAGGGGGCAGGGCCAGGGCCAGGGTTGGGACAGGGGAAGGGGCAAGGGCAGGGCAGGGGCAGGGATAGGGATAGGGATAGGGCAGGGCCAGGTGCATGATCAGGGCCAGGGTTGGGAAAGGGGCAGGGACAGGGCCAAGGGCTGTGGCAGGGTCAGGGCCAGTGCCAGGGGCTTCGGTAGGGAGAGGGGCAGGGCAGAGGCAGGGCAAGGGCAGGGTCAGCGACAGGGAGAGGGGTAGGGCAGAGGCAGGGCAAGGGCAGGGTCAGCGATAGGTCAGGGGCATGGCAGGGCCAGGGTCACAGTCAAGGCCTGGGGCTGGGGCAGGGGAATGGCAGGGGTAGGCAGCGTCAGGGTCAGCTGCTGAGACAGGGCCAAGGGCAGTGCCCGGGCTAGGGGCAGGGCCAGGGGCAGGGTCAATTGCAGGGGCAAGGCCAGGGACCAGGACAGGGGAAGGGCCGAGGGTTGCGGCAGGGGCAGTGGCAGGGCCAGGGGATGGGTTAGGGCCAGGGGTAGGCGCAGGGCTGGGTAGGGAGAGGCGCAGGGCCAGGGGTAGGGCCAGGGCAGTGGCAGGGGCAGGGGCATGGCCAGGGCCAGGGGCAGGGGAAGTTGCAAGGCCAGGGGCAGGGACAGGAGCAGGGAGAGGGGCAGGGACAGGGCAGGGGCAGGGTCAGTCCAGGGGCATGGCAGGGCCAGGGTCACAGTCAGGGCCAGGGACTGGGCAGGGGCAGTGGCAGGGGCATGGCAGGGATAGGGCAAGGGCAGGGTCAGTTGCTGGGGCAGGGCCAGGGCCAGGGGTTGGGGTAGGGCCAAGGGGAGGCTCAGGGCAGGGTAGGGAAATGGGCAGGATCAGGGGTAGAGCCAGCGGCAGGGTCAGGGCCAGGGGTAGGGCCTGGGGTAGGGCCAGGGCAGTGACAGGGGCAGGGGCATGGGCAGGGGAACTTGCTAAGCCAGGGCCAGGGGCAGGGGCTGAGGCAGGGTCAGGGCAAGGCCATTGGAAGGGGCTTGGCAGGGCCAGGTGCAGGGGCAGGGGGAGCAGGGGCAGTGGCAGGGACAAGCTCAGGGGTACAGGCAGAGGCATAGGCAGGGCCAGGGGCTGCGAAAGGGGCAGGGGCATGGCTAGGCCAAGGGCAGAGCTAGGGCCAGGTCCTGGGACAGGCAGGGGCAGGGCCGAGGGCAGGGGCAGGGCCAAGGGCTGGGGCACGGCCAGGGGTAGGGGCAGGGGCAGTTGCAGGGCCAGGGCCAGGGCCATGGCAAGGTCTGGGGTAGGGGCTGGGGCTGGGGTACGGCCAGGAGCAGGGGCAGGGCAGGATAGGGACTTGGGCAGGGCCAGGGGCAAGGTCATGGGCAGGGGCAGGGCCAGGAGCTGTAGCAAGCCCAGGGGCAGAGCCAGGGCCAGGGGCTGAGGCAGTGACAGAGCAGGGTAAGGGGCTGGGCCAGGGGAAGGGGAAAGGCCAGGGGCAGGGGCAGGGGCAGGGGCAGGCTAGGGTCGGGGCAGGGTCATAACCAGGTGCAGGGGCAGGGCCAGGGCCAGGGCCTAGGACAGGGGTAGGGGAAGGGCCAGGGGCTGGGAAAGGGCAGGGGCAGGGGCAGGGACATGGCCAGGGGCAGGGGCAGGGCCAGGGTCTGGGGCAGGTGTAGGGGCAGGGCCAGGGCCAGGGGCAGGGCCAGAAGAGGGTCCAGGGGCAGGGCCTGGAGGAGGGGCATGAGAGGGGCAGGGGCAGGGGCGGGGGCAGGTCCAGGTGCTGGTTTGGGGCCAGGGATCGAGCCAGGGACTTGGGCAGTGGCAGGGCAGGAGCAGGGGCTGGGGTAGGGCAGGGGCAGGGGAGAGGCATGGGCATGGCAAGGGCAGGGGCAATGGCAGTGGCTTGGCAGGGGCAGGGCAGGGACAGTACAGGTGCAGGGGAAGGACCAGGGGCAGGGCTAGGCACTTGGGCAGGGGCAGTGGCAGGACCAGGGGTTGTGGGAGGGACAGGAACAGGGGCTGGGGGCGGGGCAGAGGCAGGACAGAGGCAGGGGCAGGGCAGGGACACTGCAGGAGCAGGAGAAGGACCAGGGGTTGTGGGAGGGACAGGGACAGGGGCTGGGGTAGTAGCTGGGGCAGGGTCAAGGGCTGGGACAGGGGTAGGGCAGAGGCAGGGCCAGGGGCTAGGACAGGGGCAGGTCCAGGACCAGGGGCTGGGCAGGGGCAGGGTAAGGTCCAGGACTAGAAGCAGGGGCAGGGGCAGGGGCAGGTTCTTGGGTAGGGGCAGGGGCAGGGCCAGGGTAGGTTCGTGGGGATTTGCAGGGCCAAGGGCTGGGACAGGGGTAGGGGCTGGGGCAGGGCCATGGGCTGGGGTAGGGGGAGGGGCAGGGGCAGGGTTATGACAGGGCCAGAGACAGAGTTAGGGCCAGCAGCAGGGGCAAGACTGAGGGCTGGGGCAGGGGCAGGGGCAGGGACAGTGGTTGGTGCGGGGTAGGGGTAGGGGCAGGGCCAGGGCCAGGGGCTGGGGTGGGCCCAGGGGCAGGGCCAGGGGCAGTGGCAGGGTCTTGGCAGGGCTATAGGCAGGGGCAAGGACACGGGCCAGGGACAGGGCCAGGTCTGGGTTAGTGGCTGGTGCAGGTCGAGGGCCAGGGGCTGAGACAGGCCTAAAGGCAGGGCCAGGGGCAGGGGCAGGGCCAGGGCTGGGGGCTAGGGTAGGGACAGGAGCAGGGGCGAGGCAGGTAGGGACAGGGGCAGGGCCAAAGGCAAGGCCGGTAGCAGAGGCAGTGGCAGGGGCAGGGGCAGCTTCGGGGCCAGGGCCAGGGGCTGGGGTAGGGTCAGGAGCAGGAGCGAGGCAGGTAGGGCCACGGGCAGAAGCAGTGGCAGGGTTAGGGCCAGTGCCAGGGGCTTCGGTAGGGAGAGGGTCAGGGCCAGGGCCAGGGGCAGGGGCAGAGGCAGGGCAGCATTGGTACAGTGTCATCACCAGGTGCAGGGGGCAGGGCCAGGGCCAGGGTTGGGACAGGGGAAGGGGCAAGGGCAGGGCAGGGGCAGGGATAGGGAGATAGGGATAGGGATAGGGCAGGGCCAGGTGCATGATCAGGGCCAGGGTTGGGAAAGGGGCAGGGACAGGGCCAAGGGCTGTGGCAGGGTCAGGGCCAGTGCCAGGGGCTTCGGTAGGGAGAGGGGCAGGGCAGAGGCAGGGCAAGGGCAGGGTCAGCGACAGGGAGAGGGGTAGGGCAGAGGCAGGGCAAGGGCAGGGTCAGCGATAGGTCAGGGGCATGGCAGGGCCAGGGTCACAGTCAAGGCCTGGGGCTGGGGCAGGGGAATGGCAGGGGTAGGCAGCGTCAGGGTCAGCTGCTGAGACAGGGCCAAGGGCAGTGCCCGGGCTAGGGGCAGGGCCAGGGGCAGGGTCAATTGCAGGGGCAAGGCCAGGGACCAGGACAGGGGAAGGGCCGAGGGTTGCGGCAGGGGCAGTGGCAGGGCCAGGGGATGGGTTAGGGCCAGGGGTAGGCGCAGGGCTGGGTAGGGAGAGGCGCAGGGCCTGGGCAGTGGCAGGGGCAGGGGCATGGCCAGGGCCAGGGGCAGGGGAAGTTGCAAGGCCAGGGGCAGGGACAGGAGCAGGGAGAGGGGCAGGGGCAGGGCAGGGGCAGGGTCAGCGATAGGTCAGGGGCATGGCAGGGCCAGGGTCACAGTCAGGGCCAGGGACTGGGCAGGGGCAGTGGCAGGGGCATGGCAGGGGTAGGGCAAGGGCAGGGTCAGTTGCTGGGGCAGGGCCAGGGCCAGGCCAGGGTTGGGTAGGGCCAAGGGAGGCTCAGGGCAGGGTAGGGAAATGGGCAGGATCAGGGGTAGAGCCAGCGGCAGGGTCAGGGCCAGGGGTAGGGCCTGGGGTAGGGCCAGGGCAGTGACAGGGGCAGGGGCATGGGCAGGGGAACTTGCTAAGCCAGGGCCAGGGGCAGGGCAGAGGCAGGGTCAGGGCAAGGCCATGGGAAGGGCTTGGCAGGGCCACAGGGCAG
>NC_135338.1:20359486-20378387 GCF_023851605.1 Tamandua tetradactyla
AGCCTGCCTCTGACCCTGCCCCTGCCCCTACCCCTGCCCCAGACACTGTCCCTGCCCCTGCCCCAGCCCTCAGTCCTGCCCCTGCTGGTGGCCATAACCCTGTCCCTGACCCTATCATACAACTGCCCCTGCCCCTACCCCAGGCCATGGCCCTGCCCCAGCCCCTGCCCCAGTCCCAGTCCTTGACTCTTCCCCTGCCCCTGGCCATGCCTCTGGCACTGCCTCTGCCCCTGGCCATGGCCCGCCATGCCCGTGGAGCTACCCCAGCTCCAGCCCCTTGTCCTGCTTCTGACCCTGGCCCAGCCAAGCCCCTGCCACTGCCCCTGCCCTGCCCCTGCCTATGCTTCTGCCCCAGCCTCTGCCCCTGGCCCTGGTTCTGGTTCTGGCCCTGCCCTACCATTGCCCATGCTCCATCTCCTGGCTGTGCCCTGCACATGCCCCAGTCCTCATCACTGCCCCTGCCCCTGGCCATGCCCCTGCCCTTGCGCTAGCCCTGGCCCTTGCCCTGCCCCAGGCCCTTCCACTGCCCCTATCACTGGCCCTGCCCCTGCCCCAGCCCTTGGCCCTTGACCTGCCCCTGGCCCTGCCACTGCCCCTGCCCCAGCCCCTGGCCCTTGACCTGCCGCTGACCCTGTCCCTGGCCCTGACCCTGGCCCTGCCCCAGCCATGACCCTGCCCCTGCCCCAACACCTGTCCCTGCGGCTGCCACTGGCCCTACCGTACCCGTACCCTGTCGCTGACCCTGCCTGTCTTGACCCTGGCCCTGCCCCTTTCCCAGTCCCTGGCCCTGTCCGTGCCTCTGCTGCAGACCTCAGCCCTGCCCCTACCCCTTGTCCTGCCCATGATAGGCCCCTGCCGCCGTCCTGCCCCTGGCCCTCCCTCTGCCCTGCTCAGGCTCCTGCCCCTGCCCCAGCCTGTGCCCTTGACAATGCCCTGCTCCAGCCCCTGGCACTGCCCCAGCCCCTGCCCCTGTATCAGGTCCTGGCCCTGGCCCCGCCCCTGCACCTGGTGATGACCCTGCCTCCACCCTTGCCCTGCCCCTGGGCTTGCTATTGCTCCTCTTGCCCCTGGCCCTGCCTCGGGCCTTGCCCCTGGACCTGTACCTGACCCTACCTGCCTTGCCGCTGCTCCTGTCCCTGCCCCAGCCCCTGGCCCTGGCCATAACTCTGCCCCTGCCCCTGCCCCGACCCCAGCCCCTGGCCCTTCCCCTACCCCTGTCCTAGGCCCTGGCCCTGGCCCTGCCCCTGCACCTGGTTATGACCCTGCCCCGACCCTAGCCTGCCCCTGTCCCTGCCCCTGGCCTTTCCCCTTCCCCTGGCCCAGCCCCTTACCCTGCTCTGTCACTGCCTCAGCCCCTGGCCGTGGCTCTGCCCCTGGGCTTGCTACAGCTCCTGGCCCTGCCCCTGCCCATGACCTTGCCCCTGGCCCTGCCCAAGTCCCTATCCTGCCCTGCCCCTGCTCCTGGCCGTACCCCAGCCCCAGCCCCTACCCCAGACCTTGCCATGGCCCTGGCCCTGGCCCTGGCCCTGCAACTGCCCCTGCCCCTACCCCTGGCCGTGCCCCAGCCCTTGGCCCTGCCCCTGCCCTCGGCCCTGCCCCTGCCTGTCCCAGGGCCTGGCCCTAGCTCTGCCCTTGGCCTAGCCATGCCCCTGCCCCTTTCGCAGCCCCTGGCCCTGCCTATGCCTCTGCCTGTACCCCTGAGCTTGTCCCTGCCACTGCCCCTGCTCCCCCTGCCCCTGCACCTGGCCCTGCCAAGCCCCTTCCAATGGCCTTGCCCTGACCCTGCCTCAGCCCCTGCCCCTGGCCCTGGCTTAGCAAGTTCCCCTGCCCATGCCCCTGCCCCTGTCACTGCCCTGGCCCTACCCCAGGCCCTACCCCTGGCCCTGACCCTGCCGCTGGCTCTACCCCTGATCCTGCCCATTTCCCTACCCTGCCCTGAGCCTCCCCTTGGCCCTACCCCAACCCCTGGCCCTGGCCCTGCCCCAGCAACTGACCCTGCCCTTGCCCTATCCCTGCCATGCCCCTGCCACTGCCCCTGCCCAGTCCCTGGCCCTGACTGTGACCCTGGCCCTGCCATGCCCCTGGACTGACCCTGCCCCTGCCCTGTCCCTGCCCCTCTCCCTGCTCCTGTCCCTGCCCCTGGCCTTGCAACTTCCCCTGCCCCTGTCCCTGGCCATGCCCCTGCCCCTGCCACTGCCCTGGCCCTACCCCTGGCCCTGCGCCTCTCCCTACCCAGCCCTGCGCCTACCCCTGGCCCTAACCCATCCCCTGGCCCTGCCACTGCCCCTGCCGCAACCCTCGGCCCTTCCCCTGTCCTGGTCCCTGGCCTTGCCCCTGCAATTGACCCTGCCCCTGGCCCTGCCCCTAGCCCGGGCACTGCCCTTGGCCCTGTCTCAGCAGCTGACCCTGACGCTGCCTACCCCTGCCATTCCCCTGCCCCAGCCCCAGGCCTTGACTGTGACCCTGGCCCTGCCATGCCCCTGACCTATCGCTGACCCTGCCCTTGCCCTGCCTCTGCCCTACCCCTCTCCCTGTCGCTGACCCTGCCCTTGCCCTGCCTCTGCCCTGCCCCTCTCCCTACCGAAGCCCCTGGCACTGGCCCTGACCCTGCCACAGCCCTTGGCCCTGTCCCTGCCCCTTTCCCAACCCTGGCCCTGATCATGCACCTGGCCCTGCCCTATCCCTATCCCTATCCCTGCCCCTGCCCTGCCCTTGCCCCTTCCCCTGTCCCAACCCTGGCCCTGGCCCTGCCCCCTGCACCTGGTGATGACACTGTACCAATGCTGCCCTGCCTCTGCCCCTGCCCCTGCCCCTGGCCCTGGCCCTGACCCTCTCCCTACCGAAGCCCCTGGCACTGGCCCTAACCCTGCCACTGCTTCTGCCCGTGGCCCTACCTGCCTCGCTCCTGCTCCTGACCCTACCCCAGCCCCTGGCCCTGGCCCCGAAGCTGCCCCTGCACCTGGTTATGACCCTGCCCCGACCCTAGCCTACCCCGTCCCTACCCCTGGTCTTTCCCCTTCCCCTGGCCCAGCCCCTTACCCTGCTCTGTCACTGCCTCAGCCCCTGGCCGTGGCTCTGCCCCTGGGCTTGCTACAGCTCCTGGCCCTGCCCCTGCCCATGACCTTGCCCCTGGCCCTGCCCAAGTCCCTATCCTGCCCTGCCCCTGCTCCTGGCCGTACCCCAGCCCCAGCCCCTACCCCAGACCTTGCCATGGCCCTGGCCCTGGCCCTGCAACTGCCCCTGCCCCTACCCCTGGCTGTGCCCCAGCCCTTGGCCCTGCCCCTGCCCTCGGCCCTGCCCCTGCCTGTCCCAGGGCCTGGCCCTAGCTCTGCCCTTGGCCTAGCCATGCCCCTGCCCCTTTCGCAGCCCCTGGCCCTGCCTATGCCTCTGCCTGTACCCCTGAGCTTGTCCCTGCCACTGCCCCTGCTCCCCCTGCCCCTGCCCCTGGCCCTGCCAAGCCCCTTCCAATGGCCTTGCCCTGACCCTGCCTCAGACCCTGCCCCTGGCCCTGGCTTAGCAAGTTCCCCTGCCCATGCCCCTGCCCCTGTCACTGCCCTGGCCCTACCCCAGGCCCTACCCCTGGCCCTGACCCTGCCGCTGGCTCTACCCCTGATCCTGCCCATTTCCCTACCCTGCCCTGAGCCTACCCTTGGCCCTACCCCAACCCCTGGCCCTGGCCCTGCCCCAGCCCCTGACCCTGCCCCTGCCCTATCCCTGCCATGCCCCTGCCACTGCCCCTGCCCAGTCCCTGGCCCTGACTCTGAACCTGGCCCTGCCATGCCCCTGGACTGACCCTGCCCCTGCCCTGTCCCTGCCCCTCTCCCTGCCCCTGTCCCTGCCCCTGGCCTTGCAACTTCCCCTGCCCCTGCCCCTGGCCCTGCCCCTGGCCCAGCCGCTGGCTCTGCCTCTGGCCCTGCGCCTCTCCCTACCCAGCCCTGCGCCTACCCCTGGCCCTAACCCATCCCCTGGCCCTGCCACTGCCCCTGCCGCAGCCCTCGGCCCTTCCCCTGTCCTGGTCCCTGGCCTTGCCCCTGCAACTGACCCTGCCCCTGGCCCTGCACCTAGCCCGGGCACTGCCCTTGGCCCTGTCTCAGCAGCTGACCCTGACGCTGCCTACCCCTGCCATTCCCCTGCCCCAGCCCCAGGCCTTGACTGTGACCCTGGCCCTGCCATGCCCCTGCCCTATCGCTGACCCTACCCTTGCCCTGCCCTGACCCTGTCCCTACCGAAGCCCCTGGCACTAGCCCTGACCCTGCCACAGCCCTCGGCCCTGTCCCAGCCCCTGCCCTATCCCTGGCCCTGCCCCTGCCCTGCCCTTGCCCCTGCCCCTGTCCCAACCCTGGCCCTGGCCCTGCCCCCTGCACCTGGTGATGACCCTGTCCCCACCCTGCCCTGCCTCTGCCCCTGCCCCTGGCCCTGACCCTCTCCCTACCGAAGCCCCTGGCGCTGGCCCTAACCCTACCACTACCTCTGCCCCTGGCCCTACCTGCCTCGCCCCTGCTCCTGTCCCCACCCTAGCCCCCGGCTCTGGCCCTGCCCCAGCCCCAGCCCCTGGCCCTGCTTCTGAATTTGGCCCTGCCAAGCCCCTGCCCCTTCCCCTGCCCTTAGGCCTGTCTCAGCCCCTGGCCCTCGACCTGCACCAGCCACTCACCCAGACCTGGCCATGGCCCTGCCCCTGGCCCGTGTCCTTGCCCCTGCACCTGTCCCTGCCCCAGCCCCTGCTTCAGCCCCTGTCCCTGCCCCAGCCCCTGGTCCTGACCCTGACCCTGCCACAGCACCTGGCCCTGCCGCTTGGCCCTGCCCCTGCCCCTGGCCCTGGCGTTTGCCCTGACACTACCCCTTCGCCTTCCCCTGCCCATTGGGTGCCCTGATCCCTGCCTCTGCCCCTGCACCTGCCCCAGTCACGTCCCTGCCCCAGGCCCTGCTTCAGCCCCTGCCACTGACCCTGACCCTATCCCTGCCCCTGGACCTGCCCCTGTGCCTATTGTGCCCAGCCCCTGGCCCTGTCCCTCCTCCTGCACCTTTCCCAGCCCTTGACCCTACCTCTGGCCCTACCCCAGCCCCTGCCCCTGCCCCTACCCCAGCCCCTGCCCCTGCCCCTGGGACCACCCCAGCCCGTGGCCCTGAGCCTGCCCGTACCCCTACCCCACACCATCCACTGTCCCTGCCCCAGCCCTCAGTCCTGCCCCTGCTGCTGGCCCTAACTCTGTCCCTGGCCCTGTCATACCCCTGCCTCTTCCCCTACCCCAGCCCATGGCCCTGCCCCAGTCCTTGACCCTTCCTGCCCCTGCCCCTGGCCTTGCCAAGCGCTGCCACTGCCCCAGCCCATGGTCCTGCCAATGGCCAAGCGCCTGCCCCTGGCCCTGCAACTTCCCTTGGTCTGCCCTTGCCCCTGGCCCTAACCCAGCCCCTGCCCCTGGCCATGCCCCTGGCACTGCCATTGCCCCTGGCCCTGGCCCGCCATGCCCGTGGAGCTACCCCAGCTCCAGCCCCTTGTCCTGCATCTGACCCTGGCCCAGTCAAGCCCCTGCCACTGCCCCCACCCTGCCCCTGCCTATGCTTCTCCCCCAGCCCCTGCCCCTGCCCCTGGTCCTGGCCCTGTCCCTGTCCCTGGCCCTGCCCTCCCCTGCCCTGACCTGCCCTGCCACTGCCCCTGCTCCATCTCCTGGACATGCCCCTGCACATGCCCCAGCCCTCATCACTGCCCCTGCCCCTGTTCCTGGCCCTGCCCCAGGCCCTGCTACTGCCCCTATCACTGGCCCTGACCCTGCCGCTACCCCTGCCCCGGCCCCTGGCCCTTGACCTGCCGCTGCCCCTGGCCCTGCCCCTGCCCCTGACTCTGCCCCTGGGCTTGCCACTTCTCCTGCCCAGCCCCTGCTCCAGCCCCTGCCCCTGTCCCTACCCCAGCCCCTGAGCTTCCCCTGGATATGGCCCTATCCCTACCCTGCCTTGCCCCTGCCCCTGGCCCTCTACTAGCCCCTGTCCCTGTCCCTGCCCCTGCCCCAGCACCTGCCTCAGCCACTTCCCCTGCCCCTGTCCCTGCCCCAGCCCCTGGTCCTGACCCTGACCCTGCCACAGACCCTGGCCCTGCCCCTGGCTCTGAAACTGCCCCTGAACCTGGCCGCACCCCTGCCCTTGCCCCTGGACCTACCCCTGCCCCTGCCCCTGCCCCTCCCCAAGTCCCTGGCCCGATCCCTGGCCCTAAACCAGAATCTGGCCCTGCCCCTGCCCCAGCCCCTGGCCCTGGCCCTAACTCTGCCCCTGGCCCGGTCATGCCCCTCCCCCTGACCCTCCCCCAGCCCCTGGCCCTGCCCCAGCCCCTGCCCCTGTCCCTACTCCAGGCCCTGCCCCTGTCCCAGTCCTTGACCCTTCCCCTGCCCCTGCCAAGCCCCTGCCACTGCCCCAGCCCATGGTCTTGCCAATGGCCATGTCCCTGCCCCTGGCACTGCAACTTCCCTTGCCCTGCCCTTGCCCCTGGCCCTAACCCAGCCCCTGGCCCTGCCCCAGCCCCTGGCCCTGCCCCAGCCCCTGCTCCTGCCCCTGGGCCTGCCCTAGCTCCTGGCCCTGGCCCTGCCCCAGTTCCTACCTCAGCCCCTGGCCCTGGCCCTGCCTCAATCACTGCCCCGACACTGCCCTGCTCCTGCCATGCCCCTGGTCCTGCCCCAGATCCTGGCCCTGCCCCTGCTTCTGACCCTCCCCTATCCCTGCACCAGCCCCTGGCCCTGCCTCGTGCCCTGCCCCTGCCCAGGCCCCTGGCCCTGACCCTAGCCCTGCCCCGTGCCCTGCCCCTGCACCAGCCCTAGGCCCTTCCGCTGCCCCTGGCCCTGCCCCAGCCCCTGCCTCAGCCCCTTCCCCTGCCCCTTTCCCTGCCCCAGCCCCTGGTCCTGACCCTGACCCTGCCGCTGCCCCAGTCCCAGCCCCTGCCTCAGCCCCTGCACCTGCCTTTGCCCCTGGCCCTGCTGCTTGCTATGCCCCTGGCCCTATCCCAGCCGCTGGCCCTACCCTTGGCCCTGCCCCTGACCCTGACACTGGCACTGCTCCTGGGCATGCCGAGGCACCTGGCCCTGGCCCTGCCCCTAACCCAGTCCCTGGCCTTGGCCCTGCCCTTGCCCCTGACCCTGCACCAGCCCCTGTCCCTGCCTCTGCCCCAGCCACTGCCACTGCCCTGCCCCTGTCCTGCCTCTGCCTCTGGACCTGCCCCAGCCACTGCCTCAGCCGCTGCCCATCTCTGCCCCTGCTTCAGCCACTGGTCCTGTCCCTGACCCTGTTCCTGCCCCTCCCATGACCCTAGCCCTGCCCCTTCCTCTGCCCCTTCCCCTGCCCCAGGCCCTGCCCCTGCCCCTGGCCCAGCCCTTCGCCCTGCAAATCCCCATGAACCTACCCTGGCACTTCCCCTGCCCCTGGTCCTGGACCTGCCCCTGTCCCAGCCCCTGGCCCTTCCCCAGCTCCTGGCCCTGACCCTGGCCCTACCCAGCTCCTGGCTCTGCCCCTGCCCCTACCCCAGCCCCTGTCCCCGTCCCTCCCACCACCCCTGGTCCTGTCACTGCCCTGCCCAAGTGCCTAGCCCTGCCCTTGGTCCTTCCCCTGCACCTGCACTGTCCCTGCCCTGCCCCTGCCCCTGGCCCTGCCAAGCCACTGCCATTGCCCCTGCCCTTGCCATGCCCATACCCATGCCCCTCCCCTGCCCCTGCCCTACCCCAGCGCCTGCTACTGCCCTGCCACTGCCCAAGTCCCTGGCCCGATCACTGGCCCTAAACCAGCACCTGGCCCTGCCCCTGCCCCTGCCCCTCGCCCTGCCCCTACCCCTGCCCCAGACCCTGGCCCTGCCCCTGCCCCAGCCCCTGCCCCTGGGCCTGCCCCTGCCCCTGCCCTTTCCCAGCCCCTGGCCCTTCCCCTACCCCTGTCCTAGGCCCTGGCCCTGGCCCTGCCCCTGCACCTGGTTATGACCCTGCCCCGAACTTAACCTGACCCTGCTCCTGCCCCTGGCCTTTCCCCTTCCCCTGGCCCAGCCCCTTACCCTGCTCTGTCCCTGCCCCAGCCCCTGGCCCTGGCCCTGCCCAAGTCCCTATCCTGCCCTGCCCCTGCCCCTGGCCGTACCCCAGTCCCTGCCCCTACCTCAGGCATGGCCCTTCCCCAGCCCCTACCCCTGTCCCAGTCCTTGACCCTTCTCCTGCCCCTGCCCCTGGCATTGCCAAGCCCCTGCCACTTCCCAAGCCCGTGGTCCTGCCAATGGCCATGCCACTGCCCCTGGCCCTGCAACTTCTCTTGCCCTGCCCTTGCCCCTGGCCCTAACCCAGCCCCTGGCCCTGCCCCTACCCCTGCCCCTGGCACTGGCCCTGTCCCTGGGCCTACCCCATGTCCTGGCCCTGGCCCTGCTCCAGTTCCTACCTCAGCCCCTAGCCCTGGCCCTGCCTCAATCACTGCCCCTCACCATGCCCTGCCCCGGCCATGCCCCTGGCCCTGCCCCAGACCCTGGGCCTGCCCCTGCCACTGCCCCTGCCCCTACCCTGCACCAACCCCTGGCCCTGCCTTGGCCCCTGTACCAGTCCCTAGCCCTGCCCTATGCCCTGCCCCTGTCCAGGCCCCTGGCCCTGATCCTAGCCCTGCCCCTGTCCCAGCCCTAGGCCCTTCCCCTGCCCCTGCCCCTGCCCCTGCCCCTGGCCTTTCCCCTTCCCTGGCCCAGCCCCTTCCCCTGCTCTGTCCCTGCCCCAGGCCCTGGCCCTGGCTCTGCCCCTGGGCTTCCTACAGCTCCTGGCCCTGACCCTCCCCATTACCTTGTTCCAGGGCCTGCCTCAGTCCCTATCCTGCCCTGACCCTACCCCAGCCAGGGCCCCTTCCCCTGCCCCTGCCACGGGCCCTGACCCTGGGCCCGCCCCAGCTCCTGGCCCTGGTCCTGCCACTGCCCCTACCCCAGCCCATGGCCCTGCCCCAGTCCTTGACCCTTCCCCTGTCCCTGGCCATGTCCCTGGCACTGCCTCTGCCCGGTGCCCTGCCCCTGGCCCTGTCCCGCCATGCCCATGGAGCTACCCCAGCTCCAGCCCCTTGTCCTGCTTCTGACCCTGGCCCAGCCAAGCCCCTGCCTATGCTTCTGCCCCAGCTCCTGTCCCTGGCTCTGCCCTGCCACTGCCCCTGCTCCATCTCCTGGCCGTGCGCCTGCACATGCCACAACCCTCATCACTGCCCCTGCCCCTGGCCATGCCCCTGCCCTTGCCCTAGCACCTGGCCCTGCCCCATCCCACTCCCTGGCCCTGTCCGTGACGCTGCCGCAGACCTCGGCCCTGCCCCTACCCCTTGTCCTGCCCATGACCAGGCCCCTGCCGCTGTCCCTGCCCCTGGCCTTGACCCTGGCCCTGCCCTGCCCCTGCCACAGACTTTGGCCCTGGCCCTGCGCCTGCCCCTGGCCCAGCTCCTGAATCTGCCAAAGCCCTGGCCCGCCTGGCCCTGCCCCTGCCCCTGCCCATTGGGCACCCTGGCCCCCGCGTGTGCCAAGACCCGAAGTTGGAGCACCGGCGCCGGCACGGGCAGCAGCGAGGTGTAGGAGTGGCTGCGGGTGCTGCGGCTCGAGCAGTATGCACAGTACTTCCTGGACACCGGCTACGACGACCTGGAGATGTGCCGGCAGATCGGGGACCCCGACCTGGACGCCATCAGGGTGCTGGCGCCCGCGCACCACCGACGCCTCCTGGAGGCCGTGGGTCGCCTGCGCAAACAGGACGCGGCCACAGCCGGCCTCTACTTTACTCTCGAGCCGCCGCCTCCGACCGACCCCAGGTCCCAAGTAGCCTTCCAAGCCCTTGGCCGCAGGAGCCAGCCCCGCAGGGACCCCCGGGCTAAACCTGAAGATCCTGATCCGGGACAAGCTGGTGCGCGATGGTGTGCGCTGGGGCAAGGCCCCGCACCCCCGCCAGGTGAGCAGGCACGCGCGGGTTCTGGCATCCGGCCTACGGCTTCTCTGATTTTTCTCTCGCGGCTGCTGATTCCTTCCTTGCAGGGTCACAGGTGCCGGTGAGGCGGACTCTGCACCCTTCGCCCTCTGCCGGGGCCGGGTCTCCGCGCAGCCCCCGGCCTGCCCTTGGCAGAACCGAGTCCTGGGCTCTTGCGGTGCTCTGGGGGCCATGGGATCTGAAGGGCAGGAGAAGACTGGGTAATAGCTACCTTGTCTTGGGCCTTCCTTTTCTCCTTCCTTGTCTTTCTTTGCATTTTGAGTGACTCCCAAAGAGGGACTGGCTGTCGTGTGCCATTGTACTAGGTGCACAGGGAAAGTGACCGCCCTGCCACTGGGGTCTCCCCCACAGTGGGGCATCTGTAAAGTTGCCAGGGGTGGGGCGGGGGCACAGGTGTTGGATGGGGGGCATTAATGAGGCACATGCACGCTCCCTTGGGATGAGTTTTTTCCACGGAAGGGTACAGCACGCAGGCAGGTGCTATGGCCTGATGGTCCCAGGGCATCCCTGCATTTGGGAGGGGAAGGCTGTGCGCAAGGAGAGGAGCTTTTCAGGACTGATGGAGGAGCGTGCAGGGAAGCTCCGTGGCTGCTGGGCATGGTATGCCCAAGGGTGGGGCTTGGGTGTCAAAGCAACTACCAAAAAGTCCCCGTTCTCAGTGGTGCGGCCTCCGCCCAGAGTCTGCCTGGCGTGGGTCCCCATGGCTGCTCCACCGGCTGCTCTGCACGGCTGCGGCCCCAGCACCTCTGCATGTTCCTCCTGGGCTTCCCAGGCAGGTGTCTTCCCGCGAGCCTGTGCACTTTCCAGTGTGGCCAGGGAAGGGCTCTGGTGAGCCTGTGGAGCAGCCATGGGGACCCACGCCAGGCAAACTCTGGGTGGACTGCGCGCCGCTTGGAACTGGGTCTTTATGTTAGTTACTTTGACACCCAAGCCCCATCCTTGGGCCTGCCATGCCCAGCAGCCATGGAGCTTCCAGGCCCTTCCTGGCGCCCTCCTCCCTCAGTCTTAAAAAGCTCCTCTCCTTGAGCACAGCCTTCCCCTCCCAAGTGTGGGACGCCCTGGGAACCCCAGGCCATAGTGCCTGCCTGCATTCTGTACCCTTCGGGGGAAAAAACTCATCTCAAGGGAGCTTGCCTGCACCTTATTAACGCCCGTCCCATCAAAACCCCATGTCTAGCCCCAACCCTGGCAACTTTACATTGAGCCGCTGTGGGGGAGTCCCGGGCAGAAGGGGGGTCACTTTCCTTGCGCACCGAGCACAAAGACATACTACAGCCAGTGTCTCTTTGGAGTCACTCAAAATGCAAAGGAGGACAAGAAGAAAAGGAAGGCCCAAGACAAGGTAGCTATTACCCAGTCTTCTCCTGCCCTTCAGATCCCACGGTCCCCAGAGCACCGCAGGAGCCCAGGACTCGGTTCCGCCAGGGGCTGCGCGGAGACCCGGCCCCAGCTGAGGGCGAAGGGTGCAGAGTCCGCCTCACCCGCACCTGTGACCCTGCAAGGAAGGAATGAGCAGCCGCAAGAGAAAAATGTAGAGAAGCCGCAGGCCCGACGCCCGCCCCCCTGCTCACCTGACGTGGGTGCGGGGCCTTGCCCCGGCGCACACCATCGCGCATCATCTTGTCCTGGATCAGGATCTTCTGCTTCAGCCGGGGGTGGCTCATCCTCTCCCGGGTGCGGTGGGCCCTGCGGGGCTGGCTCCGGCGGCCGAGACTTCGGAAGGCTTCGGGGAACCCGGGGTCGGCGGGAGGCGGCGGCTTGAGCGTGAAGCAGAGGTCGGCGGTGGCCTCATCCTGCTCCCGCAGGTGGCCCACGTCCTCCAGGAAGCGGCGGCGGTGCACGGGCGCCAGCACCCCGATGGCGTCCAGGTCGGGGTCCCCGATCTGCCGGCACACCTCCAGGTCGTCTTAGCAGTTGTCCAGGAAGGACTGCGGGTACTGCGCGAGCAGCGGCGCCCGCAGCCACTTTTAAACCACGCTGCTGCCCGTGCCGGCGCCGGCGCTCCAACTTCGGGCCTCGGCGCGCGGGGACCGACAGACAGCGCGGAAGTTGTCCTCGGGCCGCGCGGGCCGCCGCGGGCGGCTCTGACACAGGTGCGAGCGCCTCCGGAAGCGAGCGGTGGCCGAGCGGGCGCAGCGAGCCCCGTGCAGCCGCCGACTCCGGGCGCGCGCCCTGGGGGCAGTAAGGGGGCGCGCCGCCGGGTTGCGCCCGGGAGCGATGCGGGGTGAAGTCGGCGCAGCCGGGGGCAGCCGGGGTCGCCGCTCTGCCCGCGCGCGCCCGTCCCCGTCCGAGGCTGCGTCTCCCGTGTGCCCTGGCAGCGACACGGCTTCCTCCGCATGGCCGCGCACCGATGTACAGCGCGAGACCCGCGTCCTCCCGCGGGGGAGGGTCCTGGGACCCGCCCGAGGCCCGCGGCGCCTTCGAGCGCCCCCCCGCGTTCGCTGCGATCCCGCCTCTGTCTGGCCGGGCCCCCGCGCGCCTTCACCGGCCTGTCCCAGCCGGCGCGCTCCTGGCCGCTCCTAGGCCCGCACCCGGGTGGGGCGCGCCGGGCTTGGCTGCGCGGCCTCGGCTCCCTCCAGCCGCGTGGAAACCTCCTGCTGCTGTTACTGCCGAGTTCAGGTTCGGGGTGGTGGGGAGGTGGGGAGGTGGGGGGGTGGGGGGGTGGGGGGGTGGGGGGGGAGCAGCACTTTCTCAGGATGGCGCATCCCTCCCTGGGGCACAACCTCCCCGCCCGCGCGCTCCCTAACCCTGCTCTCTGGTGCCCCTGCCAGTCCCATCCCCTGCTCTTCCACTGCCCCTTCCCTGCCCCTGCCACAGGCCCTGCCCCTGCCCCTGCCCCTGCCCCTGGCCCAGCTCCGGAACCTGCCCAACTCCCTGGCCCGATCCCTGGCCCTAAACCAGCACCTGGCCCTACCCCTGTCCTTTCCCCAGCCCCTGGTCCTGACCCTGTCCCTACCGAAGCCCCTGGCACTGTCCCTGCCCCGTCACAGCTCTCAGCCCTGCCCCTGTCCCTACCCTGCCCCTGACCATGCACCTGCCTTGTTCCTGCTATGCCTGTGCCCCGGCCCCTGGCACTGCCCCAGCTCCTGCTCCTGCCCCTGCCTCAGCCCCTGGGCCTGGCCCTGGCCCTGGCCCTGGCTCTGCCCCTGAGCTTGCCACAGCTCTTGGCCCTGGCCCTGCCCATGACCTTGCTCCTGGCCCTGCCCCTGTCCCTATCCTGCCCTGCCCCTGCCCCTGGCCCTACCCAAGCCCCACCCCCTGCCCCTGCCACAAGCCCTGCCCCTGGGCTACCCCTAGCCCCTGGCCCTGGCCCTGCCCATGACCTTGCTCCTGGCCCTGCCCCTGTCCCTATCCTGCCCTGCCCCTGCCCCTGGCCCTACCCAAGCCCCACCCCCTGCCCCTGCCACAAGCCCTGCCCCTGGGCTACCCCTAGCCCCTGGCCCTGGCCCTGCCACTGCTCCTGCCCCAGCCCGTGGCCCTGCCCCAGCCCTCGGCCCTGCCCCTGCCCCTGGCCCTGGCCCTGGCCCTGCACCAGCCACTGTCCCTGCCCCTGCCCCTGCCCCAGCCCTCGGCCCTGCACCTGCTCCTGGCCCTGGCCTGGCCCTAGCCCTAACTCTGCCCCTGGCCCTGTCATGCCCCTGCCCCTGCCCCAACCCCAGCCCCTGCCACTGCCACAGCCCATGTTCCTGCCAATGGCTATGCCCCTGCCCCTGGCAATGCAACTTCTCTTGCTCTGCCCTTGCCCCCGGCCCTAACCCAGACCCTGGCCCTGCCCCTGGCCCTGCCACTGGGCCTGCCCTAGCTCCTGGCCCTGGCCCTGCCCCAGTTCCTACCTTAGCCCCTGGCCCTGGCCCTGCCTCAATCACTGCCCCTGACACTGCCCTGCCCCTGCCGTGTCCCTGGTCCTGCCCCAGACCCTGGCCCTGGCCCTGCCCCTGCACAAGCCCCTGGCCCTGCCCTGTGCCCTGCTGCTGCCCAGGTCCCTGGCCCTGACCCTAGCCTTGCCCCTGCCCCAGCCCTAGGCCCTTCTGCTGCCCCTGGCCATGCCCCTGCCATGCCCATGCACCTGCCTCAGCCCCAGCCCCTGGCCCTGCTTCTGACCCTGGCCCAGCCAAGCCCCTGCCACTGCCCCTGGCCCTGCCCTGCCACTGCCCCTGGCCCTGGCCTTGCCCCTGCCACGGCACCTGCTCGTGTCCCTACCCTGCCCTGCCCCTTCCACTGGCCCTACCCCAGCCCCTGCCCCTGTGCCTGCCCCTGGCCCTGGCCATGCCCCTGGGCCCGTCTCAGACCCTGGCCCTCGCCCTGCCCCAGCCCCTACCCCAGACCTGGCCATGGCCCTGTCCCTGGCCCTGCAACTGCCCCTGCCCCTGGCTGTGCCCCAGTCCTCGGCCCTGCCCCTGCCTGTCCCAGGACCTGGCCCTAGCTCTGCCCCTGGCGTAGCCATGCCCCTGCCCCTATCGCAGCCCCTGCACCTGCCCCTGTCCCAACCCTGGCTCTGGCCCTGCCCCCTGCACCTGGTGATGACTGTGTCCCAACCCTGCCCTGCCTCTGCCCCTTGCCCCTGCCCTTGACCTTGGCCCTGGCCCTGCCCCTGCCCCGGCTCCTGGCCGTGCCCCTTGTCCTGTCCCAGTACCTGGCCAAGTCCCTGCCCCTGCCCCTGTCGTAGCCCATGCCCCTCGCCTTGCCCCAGGCACTGGCCCTGTCGCTATGCAGGGCAGGTCTGAGTTGGACAGTCTGGCATTAGGAGGCTGTGAAGGTGACAGCGACAAGATCTCACCCCGGGAGCAGAACAGACCAGCAGCTCCGAAAAGTCCCTGAGAGCCGAGCCAGGAGGCGAGGGTCTCTGGGGCGCCCAGGCGGCCTACAGGGGCCGCTGGCCAGAGCCGCCTGGGCAGGGATTGGGGTGGGTGGGGACCGCGACAGAGAGACTGAGGGGCCCAGAGAATGAGAAGGTGCTGGAGAGCGTTGGAGGGGACAGGCAGGGAGACCAGAGAGCGAGAGTTAGGGAGCGCTCGGGTCAGGAGGGGGTGCCATCCCTGAGAAATGTTAATGATGCCATGACCACCTTTTATTCATATGGATTTCAGCAACATCATCATTTCCAAAGAGTATCTTGTATTTCATTCAATAAATCATTAAGTCAAACAGAGAGAATGGTTACTCGAAGGTGACAGGTCTTTAAATGTTTTACTTTATTACATCATAGAGTAGACCATAATACTGTCAGGAGTTTGAGGGAGAGGTCAATGAGAGTTGAAGCCATGGTTAAGACAGGGAGAATGGTTTAATGGTTTACCCTTTTGAGATTTCGTTCACTTTTTTTTTAACTTTTTCATTGTATAATATAACATATATACAAAGCAAAGAAAGAAAAAAGCAATAGTTTTCAAAGCCCTCTTTGACAAGTAGTTATAGGGCTGATCCCAGAGTTTGTCATGGGCTACCATATGATCCTGTTAGATTTTTCCTTCTAGCTGCTCCAGAATATAGGAAGCTAGAAGGAATAAATATTTTTCTTATCTTCACAGTCAACTTTTTTTCTTTTTTATGAAAAATAGCATACATACAAAAAAAGCAATAAATTTCAAAGCACAGCACCACAGTTAGTTGTAGAACAGATTTCAGAGTTTGGTATGGGTTATAACTTCATAATTTTAGGTTTAAACATTTATTGGGGGGGCATTTTTGTAGATGGCATATTTTATTTCAAATCCCAATTATTCATTGCTGATATATTGGTAAGCAATTGTCTTTGGTACTTTGGCTTTTTTTGGGACGGGCAGTGCATGGCCCTGGAATTGAACCCAGGCCTCATGCATGGAAGGTGAGCATTCTGTCGCTGAACCCCCCATGCACCCAATACATTGCCTTTTGTACAGTAGACTGACCTTCCTATCAACACTGATTTTTTTCCAGGAGTTTTTTTTTGGTGACATTTATGCCATCTTCAAATAAAGACAATATTATTCCTTCCTTTCTACTGTATGATTTCTTTCCCTTTTCTTGTCTTACTGCACTAGCTAGAACTTTCAGTATAATGTTGAATAGGAATGAGGAGATATATATCAAAGTATATCAACCATCTTTGATCTGTTGTTTATCTAAGAGAAAAGGGTCCTATGTCATCATTAAGTATGATGTTAGCTGTAGGATTTTTTTAAGATATGTGCTATGGAGTTGATGATGGTCCCCTCAATTCCTAGTTTTCTGAGAGTCTCATTCATTAATGGTGTTTGGACTATATCAAATGCTTTTTCTGTATCAATTGATATGGTTAAATGTTTTTTTTTTCTCCCATTAATCTGTTGATATGGTCAATTGCATTGATTTTTCAAATCTTCAATCAGCACTGCATACATGGAATAAATCAAGTCACTTGATCCTGGTTTATCATCTTTTAAAACATTGTATTCAAATTGCTAATATTTTGTTGAGGAATGTTTAAATCTATGTTTATAGAAGATATTGGTCTGTAATATTATTTTCTTATAATATCTTTATCTGATTTTGGCATTAAGGCAATGCAGGCCTCACAGAATGAGGTCAAAAATGCTCCTTCAGTTTCTATAATCTGGAGGTGATTATGGTGCTTTCTTTCTCTTTTTGGTGCATTTTTAATTATTGATTCCATTTCTTTAATTTTGTTCTCTTGTGTGAAGCTTAATAGTTGGGGCCTTTCAAGGAATTGATTTATTTCACCTAAGTTGTCAAATTTGTGGACATAGAGTTGTTAATAGTATCTCCTTTTCATACATTTAATTTCCATGGTATCAGTTGTGATGAACTGTCTTAGTTTTTGGCTTGAGCAATTTGTGATGTCTCTCTTCTTTTGGTAATCATGGTGATAAATTTATTAAATTTTATTGATCTTTTTAAAAATCAGCTTTTGACTTCATTGGTTTTCTCTACTGCTTCCCTGATTTCATTAATTTCTGCTTCAATTTATATTACTTCCTTTCTTCTCTTTGTTTTTGATTAATATTCTCTTCTGTATCTAGTTTCCTAGATATTTATGTATGGTAGTTTAATTTATTTCTAATCTGTGCATTTGCATTTACTGCTATAAATTCCCTCTAAGCACTCCTTTTGATGCATCCCCAAATTTGGATTTCTGTGAATTATAGTCTGTTCAAAGTTAGTAATGCCTATCATGAGTACTCTAGCCTCAGTCAATATTTATTATATTTTGTTTTCATTTTCAATGTCTTTGTTATGCACTTTTGTAATATATTCAAGAAATATGACATCATGAAGCATAAAAGAAATAACATCTGTGAAGGCACAGGAAATACACCATCATGAACAACTACAGGAAATTTTTATTTCTGTAAAGTTTATACTGTCAAGGATGTTTAATTTATTAAAATAGTTTGTATAACTAGAATATCTTATTGAAGTTAGAATCAAATTACTTGAATAGTATAGATTTAAAACAGTGAATCTCTGGATTAAAAAAATTCTTTCTTTTCTTTATGATAAAAATTAACCTTAATATGTAGTTATCGGTTCCAAACACATCATTTTGCAAGACTGGCTAAATCAAATAAAAAATTTGAGGATATAGGAACTATGAACCTATGATTAGATGCCAAATTAAATTATTTGGGCAGTATGCTGTTTTGAAACTATTGTGTACCTCCAAAACGCCATGCTCTTTTAATCATAATCTAATCTTGCGGGGGCAGCCATCTCCAATATTTTAGGGTAGGACCTCTTGATTAGGTTGTTTACATTGAGATGTGACACACCCAATGTGGGTGTGAACTTTCAGTTAGATGGAGATGTAACTCAGCCCATTGAAGGGATCCTAATTAGTCTACCGGAGTCTCTAGGAGAGCACCCAGAGAGCAGAGGACCAACACAGCTGAAAACATTTGGAGATGCAGAGGCAAACATCAGAAGGACCCATAGGACCTGCAAGAGCTGTTTGAAACCCAAAGCTGAGAGAGGATCCCAGCAGACATTGCCATGTGCCCGCTCATGAGATGCTAAGCAAACAAGAACCCAGAGCTTTGCCTTGGAAAAGCTAAGTGAGGGCCCACAGATGCTTAGAGAGGAAGCCACCAAAATCAGAAGCACAAAGTAATGAAGCAGGAGCCAGATGCCAGCCACATGCCTTCCCAGATGACAGAGAAATCCCACATGCTATTCAGCCTTTTCTCAGAGTCATGGTATCTCTCTCTGGATGCCTTAGTTTGGACATTTTTATAAATAAACTTGAATTTAATGAATCTACTTTATAAAAGCCTTTACCTTTCTCGTATATTGCATTCTGTCAGCATTAGCAAATTAAAACAGGCATCATAAGACATATTTTCCCTTCATTGTTCTACTTACCCTTGTCATCTCCCATCCTCCAATATCAGCTCTCATGTGGAGCATATGTGTGTGTGTTAAGGGATAGAGTTGGTTCCACTAAGAGAAATATTGGAAATCTAGAATTCAGAATCAAGATTTTCTTTGGCTTAGACTGAACTTGTGTATTTCTAAAAACAAATCATCACAAAGCAACTTCAATAAGGTAAACAGATACACATTTGTTACATGATTGAGCTGGTCCAGACAGATTTTAGGCATCTTCATTTTCTAAATACCCAATATTCTTAATGACAGGATAGCTTATAAAAGGACAAAGGATATACCTTCTATATCATCAAATTGCATTGGTAACATTTCATTTTTGCATATAAGCTCTGTGAATAATTTAGGTAATCTAGCTTTCAGATTCATGCCTCTGTCCTGAGTTAGCAAAAAAAAAAAAAATTCTGTCCAGTTAATGCTCACTTGAGAGTATTTGTGTGTGTGTGTGTGTGTGTGTGTGTGTGTGTGTGTGTTACAGTGATAGAGTTGGTCCCACTGAGAGAAAACTTGGGAATACAGAATTCAGAATCAAGATTCTTCAATCACACTTCTTTTCTCCATAATTACCCCCTCCCATCCCAAACTTCACAACCCCA